>NC_069728.1:0-97500 GCF_027358585.1 Pangasianodon hypophthalmus | reverse complement strand
GGGGTATGAAAAAGAGTATGCCGAAGATTCTGGCCCTACATTTGACATTCATTCCTGATTTTCCTAAGGTGTGTAAATTATGTTCATAATGACGCAAGTTCTCTTCTAATATCCCCCTGTATTTTGCACCATCCATTCTCCTTTCAATTTTGACAAGAAGCCCATGTTCTGAGGATGAAAAGCTAGCACCATTGACTCACAGTGCGCAGTTTTGATTTTTTTTTTTTTTTTCTACAGTAGGTCAGAGTTCTAAACATCAACAAGGTACAAACCCTGTTACAGTTGATTTAGTAAGAAAATACACAGGCAGAGACTCAGCCTTCCATCTGTGTGTGCTTTAACTTTCACTGAACAAACAAATAAGCTTTAACCAAGAAGCTCAGAGAAGTCTCATCTCTGCAGCTGTCTTTATGTTTGTGTTGTTTTAGTCTTTTTTTCTTGCTACATACTTTATGGAACTTAGAGCTTTTTCTGTTAGAGCACCAGCCTCGAGAGGAACTTTCCTGAGGCAGCAGCTAAAGTTGTGAAACAGTGAAGAACCTTGTTGTGATCATTAACTTCAGTCTCTCTTTTGAAGCCCATGTACACTACATGACCAAAAGTTGTGGCATTAACACAGAGTTTGTCAACCCAACCCCCCCAACCTCCAGCTAGATTTTGGAGCGTGGCTGTGGGGATTTATCCGTTCAGCCACAAGAACATTAGTGCAGTTGGACACTGATGTCAAGTGCGAAGGCCTGGCGTGCAGTCAGCGCTCATATGCATCTCAAAGCTGTTCAGTGGGTTTGAGGTCAGGGCTCAGGCCACTCAAGTTCGTCCACACCAACCTTGGCAAACCATGTCTTTTATGGACCTTGCTTTGTGCACAGGGGCATTGTCATGTTGGAACATGTTTAGTTGCCCTTTAGCTCCAGTGAAGGGAAACTGTAATGCTACAGCATACAAAGACATAATACAAAGATTATTGTGTTCTTGCAAATTTGTGGCAACAGTTTAGGGAAGAACCACATTAAGGCTATTAAGGACCTTTTGTCCTTAATAGAACAGAAAGTTTGATCATATCATCCCCATCTTATGAAGAGAATGTAGCACTTTGGAGAAGTTTTATATCTGTGCATGAAGCATAATTCCAATTTATGAATATTTAATGACTGACGATGACTTTACACAATAAAAATGTCATGCTTTTTTTTTTTAACTCGGCAGTAAACAAAATAAAGGAAAATATATAAGACCTTCTAATATTTCCATAGCTTAGTTAATTTGGCTAACAAAGCTCCTAATTATTCTATTACTAAATAAAGTAAATAAGCCCCAACAAGCCGTGGATTTTAATTGTGCAATTGTTGAAGTAGTGATCAATTATGTTAGCTCTCCACTGTGCTGGTACAGGAGTGTTTGACTCTGGACAGGTGCATTTTAATTGCGCAGTGGCAGAAGCTAGGCCAGCATCAGAGAGTTTTTGTAAAGTGGTGCTTTCAAAGCAGTGGTTGGTGTAGATCGTCTTGGTGCCGGCTGCTTTACAAATCCTTGGCAACATGGAGCCAAGGAAGTTCTGTCTCGTTTAGCCTAGACCGGCCGGAGCCATCTTAGGTCCGTTGGGTGTGAAGGAATGTCTTTGTCCTGTGTGTGGTTGGAGAGACAGTCAGTTTCTTCAGTTTGATAGTCTCGATTCCTACACATTTTACAAAAACTTAATGGAATAATTCTTTTAATTCTTTATAATAGACATTTTGTTAGAAGCTTTTAACATTTCATTGTGGTGATTCACCACTTTAAAAAGTCTGGGGGACTGAAATATTGCAGAATCCCAGGAATGACCCATAAATACAAGAATAGATTTTTTTACTCCTGCCCCAAGAGCAGCATTATGCTGTGTTGTATATTAAAATTACCCCTTAAGATGTGAACATTGTCCTCACTGTCTTAGGAGAATTAAATGCAAATTTGTATGAGAACAGCATCTTACTCAAAGATCACACTCAATGTAACAGTTACTTAAACATACGAGGGAAGGAGCTGTTGACTTTTAAATGACAGAAAAGCCGTGAATTCTCTGTCAGAGTTCTGTGTTCTTGGACATTGGCTATAATGCAGACTGGCAGCGGGGTAGCATTGGAAAAGCCTGTTTGACTCTATTACCCCTTTGAGCAATTTTAGTGCTGCCCACTGTTAAAACATACGATGGAATAATTGGACTCAGAATCTAAGTGCTGTGCATTTTTGTAGTTAGCCAGTTATCTTGTTAGTTAAATAGGTACTCAGCAAACATTTTCCATCTAACATAACCTGATCTACCACTCACTAGGCTTTCTTAACAGTTGAATTATCACTGTACATTAAGACAATATATTGTAAATGCACTTACCTTCGAACCTTAACATCTACTGAGCGACAGTTCTGGGGACAGAAATGCCTTGCTGATGAGAGAGGTCAATGGAGAATGGCCAGACTGGTTTGAGCTGAAAGAAAGGCTACAGTAACTAGGATAACTACTCAGTACAATTGTATTGAGCTGAAAAGCATCTCAGAATGCACACATCGAACCTTGAGGCTACAACAGCAGAAGACCATGTCAGGTTCCACTTCTGTCAGCCAAGAACAGAAAGCTGAGGCTGCAGTGGGCACAGGCTCAAAAGTGGACAGTTGAAGATGTAGTTGAAAAACGTAACCTGGTCTGATGAATCTTGATTTCAGTCCAGGCTGGTGGAGGTGGTGTAATGGTGTGAGGAAGAATTGATACTGTTTTGAGAACAAAGGGAGGCCCTACCCACTATTAATGTAGTGTGCCTAATAAAGAGCTCAGTGAGTATATACATACAGTACATCCTCATGCACAAGCAAAACTTGAAAAATCACATTCCATGCATAGAAATGTGTGTTCGCATGGTTTATGCAAAAAACCGTTTGCTTAATAAATGAAACCCCTGGTTTAGGCAGTTTCTCCAGTTCTTTCCGGCAGATCCTCTCAAGCTTAATAAGACTGGATGGGGAGCATCTGCGAACTGCCGTTTTTAGGTCTCTCCACATATTTTCTATGGGGTTCAATCTGGGCTACTCAAGGACATTAAGAGACATGTCCCAAAGCCACTTTAGCATTGTCCTGAAAGGCGAACCTTTGCCACAGTCTGATATTGTGTGTACGAGACCAGAGAAACAAATGCCTGCCATATGCTTTTTACTCAGGAGTGGCTTCTGCCATAAAGCCCTGACTGATGGAGTATTGCTGAGATGTTTTCCTTCCAGCAGTTTCTCCTTTCTCTGCCAAAGACTTTTGGGTTCTTGGGCATTCCCCCTGGTCATTCCCCTAAAATCTTCCATTTCACAATGATTTAGCCCACAGCGCTCCTGGGAAGATTCAAAGTTTTAGAAATAGTTTTATAAGTTACCCTTGCCCAGATATTTTGATTGCAGTTTATGAACAGTTCTGGATGTTCCAGTAGATGCATAAACAAGCTTCAGTTAGTCCAGAATGCAGCAGCGAGAGTCCTTACTAGAACCAGAAGATATGACCACATCACTCCTATCTTATCCACACTGCATTGGCTCCCAATCACATTTCGTTTTGATTATAAAATACTACTATTGACCTATAAAGCACTAAATGGTCTCGCGCCACAGTACCTGAGCGAACTTTTGGTCTTTTATGATCCGCCACGCCTACTCAGATCAAAAGATGCAGGCTATTTGTTGGTACCTTGAATAGTGATGAATACAGCTGGGGGTAGAGCTTTCTCTTACAAAGCCCCACAGTTATGGAACAGCCTTCCACTTAGTGTTCGGGGCTCAGACACAGTCTCAGTGTTTAAGTCTAGGCTGAAAACACATTTGTTTAGTCAAGCCTTTTGTAAATAGTTTTCTTAGGTACAGGAGCAGGTCTGGAGGGTTCACAGGCATAGTGTGTTGTGGTGAACTGGGATGTTTGGATGCTGAGTTGAATTTTGGTCTGACACTGTGAATTGTGGGACTTTATGCACAGAGGTGTGTGCCTTTCTATCATGTCCAATCAAATAAATTTGCCACATGTGGACTCCAGTCTCCTGACACCAGTGCCTTTAGCCAGAAGGTACTTTTGCATGGGGACTCACAAGTGCTGCTCTGTGATTTGTCTAGCCCTCCTTTTTTTTTTTTTTTTTTTTTTTTTTTGTGACCCACCTCCATCTCCAATTTCCATCCACTTTGTTTTGGAAAATAGGGAGGTGGTGGTTTGCATTAATCCTAAAAGAAGCAGATAACAGCTCAGTTAATCAGATACTGCAGAACATCTCTACAAGACACAAAAACTACAACATACAGTAGAATGTTTACCTCTTTCACATTTCAGGTATGTTTCAGTATTCTATTGAAATACTTCAGCTATTTTGTGCCACTTAATAAGTGTAAATGTTTTATGGCGCTTGACATTAATTTCTAATTTTTAATATATTTGTGTTCTTTAGACCAGGGCTGTGCAGAGATCTGTACAACTGGCAGGTTATTACAGGCTCATGGATTGAGGTTTTAATCAGAATCAGAGCCTCTGATAGGTTTATTTTAGATAGTCTAATGCTGTGTGATATCTTTAATTATATAGCACTTTTTAAATTTGAGTTAAAAATCATTAAGTGCTTAACATACTGAAATATTATAAGTAAAAATCTAGATATTTATGATAACCAATATACAATCACTAATAAATTGAAAACATGAAAACATGTGATGTTTTCATTGTTCCAGCAGGTGAGCTGTGCTAATAATCATAAATCATCAGCTGTGAAAGTCTGACTACCTCACAGAAGACACAGAGTAGTGTTAGTCTGAAGTCCCTGAGTAATTAGTTTAATTAATTTATTATTAATTTAGCATTTATGATTTTTCTGTTGTATATCACAGAAAAATAGTTTAAAAAATAGTTTAATGTTGTTAGCCTATTTAACATGCGACTTTTAGGAAATCTTGTACCCAATCCTAAGCATCAGGGTTGATTGAAAATACAAACAGTTTATTGTTGTTAGGGTATTTAACACATGATTAGGAAAACTTGCACTCACTCCTGAACATAACTATTGATCCAAAATACAAATTTAAACAGAAATATACTACTCTACTCTACTCTACTCTACTCGAATGCCGAACTTAAAGTTGATATTAAATGTAAAAATGCTGACTGTGGGATCTACATGAAATACAGTGTGCCCTTAGTTATAGTTTCATTTTAATTTGTGCTACAATACAGTTGTAGTACAATACAATTCAGCTGTCAGGTTTGGATGAGTCTGTGCCCATGATAGCCTCAGATTCCTGTTCTTGGATAACAGGAGTGGAACCTGATGTGGTCTTGTGCTATTGTAGCCAATCCACCTCAAGGTTTGATGTTTTGTGCATGTCGACTTGTTTTTCTGCTCACCACGGTTGTAAAGTGTGATTGTTTGCAGCTTGAACCAATCTGGCCATTTTCCTCTGACCTCTCTTATCAACAAGACATTTCCATTCAGGGAACTGTCACCATCGTTGTTTTTTTTTTTTTTGGCCCATTCTGTGTAAACTCTAGAGACTGTTGTGTGTGAAAAATCCCACTAGATCAGCAATTTATGAAATACTCAAACCAGCCCATCTGTCACCTACATCCATGCCATGATCAAACTCACAGTGATCACAGTTTTTCTTCATTCTGTTGTGTGATGTGAACATTAACTGAAGCTCTTACAGGTGTTCCTATTAAAGTGGATGGTGAGTGTATCTACACTGTATTTCTTCCAACAGCACATAATCATCATCAAAGTCTGTAGCAGAGGTGAAAACAGAGTCAAAACCAGGAAGTACAACAAGAAGCCAGAAACAAGAAACACAGGAAAAAGGCTAAGACTTAACAATACAAATGCATAAAACTTTACAAGTAGATCAAGACACAACAATGTTAAAACAGGCAAACTAATCAATGGATGAACCTTCGAATATCTGGACACACTCGGGGAAGACAAGGCAGGACAGGGGTGGAGACAAAACACAAATCACTACAAAGGCACAAATGTCAATGTAAATAAAGCGTCACATGAAGGGAAACCAAAACATGAACTGTGCACATCATGCCAGGCTATTCATGACAAATATGTTGTGGTAGTGAATGAAAATTGCAATGATTTGTTTGCAACTTTGAATATAAATTATATGTACTGATGTGGTCCTTGCAGTTATCGTTTTGACTGAAGTCACCGTTTTGATCAGAACTGCTGAGGGATTTTAGGGATCAGTGATGGAGCAACATCATGTGTTCATACTCCTGTTTGTCATAGGTGAGAGAAAATAAATTTGTGTGTGTTAAATAACATTACAAAGACTCAAGTTTTTATTGAGCTTCTCAGTGTGTGTGATGTTCTAAACAGGTAGTCCTACTGTGTGGTACAGGACACAGCTAACAAAAGGAACTGTAATAATTAGGACATGTAGCACTAGAGGTAGATTTAGTGAAATTCAAAATATATGCAAAAAATATAATAAAGAAATATTTTATAATTCAATAAAAATAACAAAAGATCTTTCACACTGAAAAGATAAAATTAAATAAGAAAGTCTGTAAAAGCTCTAATATTGCATAAAACCATCAAGACTCTTCTCCACAGGATTCACCCCTCTTGAAAACTGGGCTGCAGTAGAGCCTAACAACGCAGGTGGACATCAAGTGTGTGGAATAATTACTCAAATGAGTTGGTCAGATAGAGCATGTACAGAAAAATACCCCTATTTGTGTTTTGATGGTGAGAATCTACATATTATTTACATTCCCATTTTCTCAGCAGACAATGTTGTCTTCTAAAAAACTAATTGTGAACTGTATGTATTCAGTGTGCTCACTGACCTTAAGTGTGCAGTGCTTTTGCCCTATTTTGCCCTTATTTCTTTGATTTCTGAGAAACTTCCTGTAGTTGAGCACTGGTTTGTGAATGGAGGGCAGAGCCGGGAAAAGTGAGTGGTAAGGAGCTACACCTATATAGGATTTGTCTAATGAGTGTTCTGTGTGATAAAAAGGGAAGAGACTAGCCACAGGAGAGAGCTGAGCAGCACAGAGCTGGTGTGCAACTATAATCCATGACATTGAGAAGCTGAGCCGCGGGCTATGTCGATCGGGTGTCCACACTAAGATTGTTGTCGATATGGTGTTGCTAAGGGATCTCTGGACTACCATGTCTTTGAAGGACAGGTGAACCGGCCCAGCGTGGGAACGAAGCAGGTGAAAGGCCTGTAATGATCTTGGTAGTGGGATAGCGCCTCTGTGCTGCTCAGCTCTCTCTGTCGTGGTTCTTGTTTCTCCCCTTTTTTGTTCTTGTCACTGCTCACTGAAACACAGAACACTCGTTAGACAAATCCTGCACAGGTGTAGCTCCTTACTACTCACTCTTCCTGGCTCCACCCTCCATTCACAAACTGGTGCTCGACCACTCCCTCACTTCCACACTTCCGTTTAGGGTTTTTAATGTTGTAATCTGTCTACATTTTTGAATATTCAAGTGTAATCATGTTTTATAATCTCACAGTGACAAGGACAGCTACATTTACTTCTCTGAGATGATGACTTGGCTTGTAGCTCAGAGTTACTGTCGACAGTATCATACAGACCTGGCTAGCACAAGAGATGCAACAGAAATCTCAGAAATACAGGGACTAATCTCTGGCTGGACATGGATTGGTCTGTTCAGAGACACCTGGAAGTGGTCTGACCAAACCAACTTCCCTGCCATCAGCTGGATGTCTGGAAAACTTGATAATGCACTGGGGAATGAAAATTGTGGTTATTTAAATAACAATCAGGCTGCTGATGCACAGTGCTCAGACATACTGCTTTTCTTCTGTTACTCAGGTAAGTTAAAGTTTTATTCAGTCTCATATTTACACAAATTTAAACAGCTTTTAGAATGTAATTTTAATTGTGTGGTCATGTTTCTGTTTGTATGGATCTTTGCATTTCTACATTTAGTAATCACAGGAAAACAACAAATCGTAAGGGTGAAGGTCCGGGCCAATCAGGATGTGAATAAATTTGCAGTAAAGGCGGCCATCTTGGAGCAGGTGGGTCTCATCCTTCACAAGACCTCACTTATAATGTATTGTATTATAATCTGAATCTGACTGATTTACAGGAGATTAGTGTCTCTGTCCTGTATTATTTATTAATAAAAGTCTTATTCTGCTCTTTAGATCAAACAGGAACTGAAGGATCATGGGATGGCAGAAAATATCACAGTGAAATGGAGAAAGCAACCAGATGGAATGGTGTTTCACAAGTAGAAAGAAAATAATACTACAGTAGCAAAAGAAGAGCAACATATCAAATCATGATCACACATCAAGTGCATGATCCATTTTTAGTGTGAGTAGTTTATTGAGATGTAGTTCACTATTAAAAGGATGGTGAAAGGAGAAAAAAATTTACCCAAACTTTCTCTTTTGGTTAATTTCTATGGTCATATTTGTATTTTTCATTTAGTTGTATTTGTATTTTTCTACAACAAATGTAGTCAATAGTCGATGTAGCTGTAGTCGATCTAGTTTTTACTTCTGTAGTTTTATGGATATGAGATATATGAACTATGTGATATATACGAATAAGTGGATAATGTGCCCCTGATATTTCCCCCTGCTGAGTCTCCATCATCTGCTGGAGTTCACTGTGCTTCTTGTTTGACTTGTTGAATCATCTTTTTCTGCAACATATTTAATTGTAGACCATGTATTTAGTAGCTAAATACACAAAACTATTAATACCTTTAGATTATAAGCAAAATATAGCATTTAAATAAAGAACAAGCTAACAAGAAAGAGAACTTTTGTGTCCTATATTTTATTAAGAATTTTTCAACCTCATGATTAACTAACCTGAATGATAAAGAAGCTGCTTGCTTATCTTTAGGAAGGATAGACACGGTGCCTATAATTTCACATGAATTAATGTTAATTGTTCATTGGTCCAAACTGGGGTCAGAGCTGCATTTATAATGCTGCTCAGAGTAGAATTTTAGACTTAAGTGGTAAAAAATTCTTAGAAATTAGAATTTTCCAAAGCTGTTTTTGTAAACATGATTTTAAAATTCAGCACTGGCAGCACTTCTCTTTAGCACTTCTCTTATTTAAAGCTGACTTATTTTATCTAAAGTTGACTCTTTTTTTAGCTGCCTTGCCACTGTACTTGCCCCCAACAGGAAGCTCAATGCATCCAGCTGCAGCAAGTTCCTTGGTAGTCCTTCAAATTACACTGGAGGGAGCGTGGTTGAGTGGCGGCTGTGGACGGAGAGAGCAGGGTTGGTTGAAGCGGGTAATGTGTGTTTGTTCTCACCTGTGTTTTATTACCGACAGCCTACTTATATGCCTGTTTTCCTTTCAGTAGACACTGTGAGCCAGGGAGAGATGGAGCTGATGAAGCTGACACCATACACCCACCTCAAACCTGAACTTAAATTTGAACTTGAATGTTACCCACAAACACCAGGTTCTACATACATACGGAGTGATAATGATGTGAACGTGGTGATTTTATGGACAGTAACATCAGCTGTCGTGTACAGATGGAGTTGCCGGCTACATAAAACCCCATTTAAATGTGGCAAATCAATTAAATTCAATTCAATTTTATTTGGATAGCACTTTTAACATTGTCACAAAGCAGCTTTACAGAAATATATAAATTCAGGATGTAAATTTTAAATTTATAAATTTATCTCTAAGGAAAAACTCCCTGAGATGATATGAGGAAGAAACCTTGAGAGGAACCAGACTCAAAAGGGAACCATCCTCATCTGGGTGACCCAGGATAGTGCACCTATAAACACTACATTATTATTATAATTATTATTATAATAATTATTACTATTATTATTATTAACCTGAATTTCCGGTTGTTTTAACAAATTCCATCAAATCAAATAGCACATAAATCAGTCAGGACAGTAATGAACAAGGGATGACCCCTGAGATTAAGGTTGCTATAAGAGGTGCAGGAACAAAACCTCAGTCAGAGACAACTGTGATTTGCTAAGTATAACACTTGGACAAGAGTAGAGGGTTCATGTTTAGTTACTAAAAAAGTCAAAACAAAGGTCAACCAGAGAATAATAAAATCTGCTTATGATACTCCCTAGGCACAACCCTCCAAACATGCTGAATCCTCCTTCTGGGTTTCCATAGAGAGGGGTGAGCTCCTCGTCCAGCTGCTTCACCGTCCTCTTCCGCACCACCAGTCCTTTAGGGTTTCTGCGGGCCAGCCAGGCATCTGACAGGAGAGCATTTGTTTTTTTGTCATGGCAGCAGTAGGCAGTCCAGAAATGTTCAGGGATGTTGACTCCTTCTTCGACAGGGATGTTAACTCTCTTGATCTGCAGCCAGGACTGGCCAGGCACCGCTCCAGTCACAACATGTGCAAAGCCCTTGTCACAATTGTCCTCTATGAGCTTCTCTTTTGCTCCACCTTGTGAGCCCACACATTGTTGTCTTCTTGAGATTGTGGTACGGCATTGGTGTGTGTGTAGGTGGCGATGGCACAGTCCTGATCCCATCTCCGATCACAACCCTGTCAGATTTATGTGGGAACAAATAATTGCTTCACAGCATTCCAGAAATTGGAGATTCAAAACTTATGCTCAAAGACTCTGACTTTATTAAATTCATGATCACTCAGAGTCAGATTTTTCTAGAGGTCAATATTAATTCAGGTGCTTAAAGCATACATGAGAGGACATATTCTTTCATATGGGGCATACAAGCAGAAAGAAATGAGAGCTATATTAACAAAATTAGAAAAAGAAATAAGATAGCTGGAATTAGTGCATTCATTGACTAGACAAATGTTTGACACAACTTACTCAGAAATGGGTTTTGTATAATAATTTGTGCACCCAGAAGGCAGAGTCTATCATGGCAAGGACAAAACACCATTATTACGAATTTGGAGATAAGACTAGGCTTTCCAAATGACAAGATGGCGCCGTGGATGGCTGCCTTGGTGTGTTGGTGTGCTTTGTTTTGTCTTGTTTTGTTTGTTAAAACAGTTTTTTGTGATGATCATTCACCAGAGAAGAGCTCATGAACATCAGGGCTACAGTCCCAATCGATTTATTTCCCACCTTCATCGAAACATCTGTGAATGTACTGGACATTCTGGTCAAAGGTGCCCTCACCTTTGCACATGCAGTGAAATGCCAGAGGAGGTTGAAATGTGCCGGTGCACTTGTACGCCTCCGCCGACACGGACATCGCACACCGCTGCCGTGAATATTTCTCTCCAACGTGCGTTTACTGTGCAACAAACTGGACGAACTTCAGCTACTGGTGGGGAAAAACAAAGACTTTCTTCATCTTCTGTCTTGTGCTTCATGCAAACGTGGCTGTGTGGACTGATACTGGACTCTGCACTGCAGTTGGCAGGATTCAGAGTGGATTGCCACATGGAACTTTCATTTTACATTTATGGCATTTGGCAGACGCCCTTATCCAGAGCGACTTACAATTATCTCATTTATACAACTGAGCAGTTGAGGGTTAAGGGCCTTGCTCAAGGGCTCACCAGTGGCAGCTTGGTGGTGCAGGGATTTGAACTCTAAACCTTCCGATCAGAAGTCCAACGTCTTAACCACTGAGCTACCACTTCCCCACTTTCAGGCAAGATGAGGGGTGGAGGAAACTGCAAGCCCTTTTACTCCCCACGTGAGCTCGCTTCATTCATACTGGTCAGGATTTACATTCCCCCGCAAGCCAACATGCAGGAGGCACAGCATATGCTCGCCGACCAGGTACCATGTGTGATTCCTGCATTCAGGCAGAAATGAAAGCTCTCCAGACCTGTTGTGTGGACATCAAAGCAGTGGACCGGGGAGGCTGTTTAGAATCTTCAGGCATGCTTGGACTGTACTGAATGGGATGTATTCAGGACTGCTACCAACAGTCTGGATGAGTACACAGAGGCTGTGACATTCAATTCAATTCAATTTTATTTGTATAGCGCTTTTAACAATGGACATTGTCACAAAGCAGCTTTACAGATATAAATGGATCCACAAAAATATATTGTAAATATTTGAATTTATGACCGTGAATTTATCCCTAATGAGCAAGCCAGTGGCGACAGTGGCAAGGAAAAACTCCCCAAGATGATATGAGGAAGAAACCTTGAGAGGAACCAGGCTCAAAAGGGAACCATCCTCATCTGGGTGCAACGGATAGTGCAATTATAAATAAATCCCTTCTATTGTAAAAACTGTGATGAATTTATTGGTTGCACAATTGCACTATTTGTCCATATAGTACACAAGAAGTCTGGCTGGTTGAAAATCTATCCACTGTCCACTGATGGAGTCCTGAGTACGAAGCTGCTCATGGCAACTGCAGCCCCAAAGCCACTACAGCAATCGCAGTCCCAAGCCATTACAGTACAGCTCCCCATATGTGATCCCCAAGCCATCTCCACAGCCCCCAGGTGGCACCATCCCCAGCAATCCAAACAGTTCTTCAGGCCGTCCATATGGGGCCCCAGCAGCAGCGAGCGAACTCAACCGATGAGAACTCCAACCAGAAGTAGGGCATCAGGATGGATCAGGCAGCGAGGAGGAGCAGAAGGGGTCAGGATCACTGGCATCACTGGCATCTCAGGAGTAGCATGTGTAGCTCGACAGAGAGTGAGGGAGAGAGAGAGATGGAGAGAAAGGAAAAGATTGTTAGGTGAGCTTTTGTCCTCTAATGGTTAAGCACGATGTACTTTGCATGCAGAGTGCAAGCAGGGACTCCGGCAAGACTAGCTATGACAGCATAACTAAAAGGGAGAGCCAGAAGCTAACACAGACATGAGGGCACCCTGGGACATAAAGCAGCCAGCCACTCCACTGCCGACAAACCTGAGTGAACGCGTGAGAGTGGGGGGGCAAGAGCATCCAAACATCCCAGTTCACTACAACACTCTATGCCTGTGAAACCCTCCAGACCTGCCCCTGTACCTAAGAAAAAACTATTCACAAAAGGCTTGACTAAACAAATATGTTTTCAGCCTAGACTTAAACACTGAGACTGTGTCTGAGCCCCGAACACTAAGTGGAAGGCTGTTCTATAACTGTGGGGCTTTGTAAGAGAAAGCTCTACCCCCAGCTGTAGCCCGCATTATTCGAGGTACCAACAAATAGCCTGCACCTTTTGATCTGAGTAGGCGTGACGGATCATAAGAGACCAAAAGTTCGCTCAGGTACTGTGGCGCGAGACCATTTATTGCTTTATAGGTCAATAGTAGTATTTTATAATCAATACGAAATTTGATTGGGAGCCAATGCAGTGTGGATAAGATAGGGGTGATGTGGTCATATCTTCTGGTTCTAGTAAGGACTCTCGCTGCTGCATTCTGGTCTAACTGGAGCTTTTATATGCATCTACTGGAACATCCAGACAGTAAGGCATTACAATAATCCAATCTAGAGGTAACAAAAGCATGACCTAATTTTTCTGCATCGTGTAGTGACAATATATTTCTTATTTTAGCAATATTTCTGAGATGAAAGAAAGCAATCCTAGTTATATTATCTACATGAGCTTCAAAAGAAAGACTAGAGTCAATAATCACACCAAGGTCTTTTACTGCTGCACATGATGAAACAGAAAGGCCATCCAGAGTTATTATGTGATCAGAAAGCTTACTTCTAGCTGCATGTGGTCCTAGTACAAGTACTTCTGTCTTGTCAGAATTAAGCAAGAGAAAGTTAATAAGCATCCAGTTTCTAATGTCTTTTACACATTCCTCAACTTTATTAAGCTGGTGTCTGTCATCTGGCTTTGCTGAAACATACAACTGTGTGTCATCAGCGTAACAGTGGAAGCTAATACCATGCTTACGGATAATTTTGCCCAGAGGTAGCATATATAGAGAAAAGAGCAGCGGGCCTAAAACAGAGCCTTGCGGGACACCAAACTTTACCTTAGCATGAGAAGAGAAGTCACCATTTATGTTTACAAACTGATAACGATCAGTCAAATAAGACCTGAGCCAGGAAAGGGCTGTTCCCTTAATGCCTACTACATTTTCCAGTCTATCGAGGAGAATAGCATGATCAATGGTATCAAAAGCTGCACTAAGGTCAAGCAGCACCAGCAAGGAGACACAACCCTGATCAGAGGCCAGTAGTAAGTCATTTACCACTTTAACCAGCGCTGTCTCTGTGCTATGATGAGGCCTAAATCCTGACTGATACATTTCATGAATGTTATTCCTATGTAAGTATGAGCATAGCTGCTGTGCTACAACCTTTTCTAGGACCTTGGAGACAAAGGGGAGGTTTGATATTGGTGTGTAGTTAGACAGCTGACAGGGATCAAGGTCAGGTTTTTTAATCAGGGGCTTGATAACTGCTAATTTAAAAGATTTAGGTACATAGCCAATGCTAAGGGAAGAATTGATTATCTTTAAAAGAGGTTTGATTGTTTCAGGAATTATCTGTTTGAGGAAACAAGTAGGTAAAGGATCTAGCATACAGGTTGATGATTTTGATGATGAAATTAGTGAAATTAGTTCAGTCTCTTCATGGGGAGTAAAGCGTTGTAGTTGTTGATCTGATATCATATTATCATCTACAGGGTTAGTTATAGAACTGTCCGGTTTTAAATTAATAGTCTGAATTTCTAGCCTGATATTTTCAATTTTACCATTGAAAAAATTCATGAAGTCATCGCTGCTATATAATGATTGTGTGCGTGTTTCTATTGTGGTCTTATTCCTAGTTAATTTTGCTACAGTATTAAATAGGAATCTAGGATTATTTCTGTTATCTTCAATTAGGGTGGAGAGATACATTGATCTAGCAGCACTAAGAGCTTTCTTATAGCTCAAAAGGCTCTCCTTCCACGCTATTTGAAATACTACCAAGTTAGTTTGACGCCATTTACGTTCTAGTTTTCGAGTGGTCTGTTTTAAAGTTCGTGTGTGATCGCTATACCAGGGTGCTAGCTTTTTCTCCCTAATTATTTTTCTTTTTAGTGGAGCTACCTTATCTAGCGAGTTGCAGAACGTTGATTCTAAACATTCAGTTGCCTGGTCAAGTTCTTCGGGATCAGACGGTGATCCAATCATGGTTGATAAATCTGGGAGATTACTGATAAAACTCTGTGCAGTTGTTGACGTGAACATACGTTTGACATGGTGACGTGGCCAGGTGCATATACTATGATTAATACACATTTTAAATGAGATGAGGTAATGATCTGAGATAGCTTCAGACTGTGGACATGAAACTATATTTTCTATATTTAATCCGAATGTTAGTATTAAATCAAGAGTGTGACCACCACTATGGGTGGGTCCTATTACATTCTGATTATCCCCTACAGAATCTAGAATGGACACAACTGCTGTTCTCAGAGGGTCATCTGGATTATCAAAATGAATATTAAAGTCTCCAACAATTAATGCTTTGTCTAAAGAAACAACCAGGTTAGAGATGAAATCCGCAAATTCACACAGGAATTCAGAATATGGCCCTGGGGGTCTGTAAATAATAATTACTGGAATCACCTGGGTAGACTTATTTTTAGTGGCTACGTATGTTATGTTAGTATAAAGAACTTCAAATGCGTTGAATTTATGACTAGGTTTTTGCATGATGCCTAGATTATCATTATAAATAACTGCAACGCCTCCTCCTCTGCCAGTTAGACGGGGCTGATGTGTGTAACTGTACCCGGGAGGACTAGCTTCATTTAATGCTACATACTCGTTTGGCTTAATCCACGTTTCTGTTAAACACAGTACATCAAACTCCTGAACAGTAATAGTTTCATTAACAATAAGCGCTTTAGATGTAAGAGATCTAATATTTAACAGTCCTAGCTTCAGATCAACGGTGCTGGCTATGCGTTTGGTTTGGTTTAATTTAATGTTAATTAGGTTACTAAAACAAACTGTCTGAGTATGTCTATAATTTTGTTTAGCTCGGGGAACAGACACAGTCTCAATAGGTGGAACCTAAGTGACGACTCAGTGCAGCTAGCAGACGGTCGGTTTAGCCTGCTTGTCTGCTCCCTGGCCTTGGCCCTGGATTGTCAGCGATTAACTAGGCCTGTTCTGAGACTATGTGCTACGCTGCAAGAAATGAGAGCAGCACCTTCCCGAGTGAGATGGACACCGTCCCGCCCTAACAGGCCAGCCTTGCCCTCAAAGTTAGTCCAATTATCTATAAAGCCCACATAGTTTTCGGAGCACCACCTGGACATCCAGCAGTTCAGCAACCATAATCTGCTGTAAGCTACATCGCCACGCCGCATTGGGATGGGGCAGAGCATGCTACAGCATCGGACATCACCTTCGCTAATTTACACACCTCTACCACGTTACTCTTAGTAACCTCAGACTGGCGAAGGCGTATATCATCAGCTCCTACATGAAAAACTATCTTTGAGAACCTGTGCTTGCCTAAGACCCTAAGATTACCTGCTACGTCCGGCGCCCTGGCTCCCGGTATACACCTAACTAAAGCTGCTGGTGCCCCTAAAGGCCTAGCTAATTTCACGTGCCGCAAGATAGAGTCACCTATAACCAGAGCTCTTTCAGGTTTCTCAGCAGGTGCTTCACTGAGGAGAGCAAACCTGTTGGACACGTGAAGCGGAGAGGAGTGGTGCTCCCGTGGGCGAGCCTTAGCGTTAGCTTTGGCTTTGCGATTATGCCGCCGAGTCGTCACCCATTCGCCCCGCTGTGAGGGCTCTAATGCCGGAGTTGGGGGATTGCTAACTCCGCCTAAGGCATCCAGACTTTCCCCTACAGAAACTACGCTGCTCTCACTCTCACTAACCCTCTCTAGAGTCTGGATGCGCACCTCTAATGCTGCAATCTTCTCCATCAGAGAGCTAACTAACATACACTTAGCACAGATAAAGCTATTACTAATGATGGAGGAAGAGTGACTAAACATCCTGCACTCAACACACTGAACAAGCTGAATGTTAGACATGTTGTTTAACACACCTTAGTCGAAGATTTGTTGATATTATTGCAGACGTCATGGATCCGGTGTGAATGGCCTCCACTCGCTGTCTTGACAAAATACAATAGCGCACTTCGAGAGAAAGAAAAATGAAAATACGGTAGAAGAGAACGTGAAAAATACAACAGATGAAAACGATAGCACGATATTATTGATTTAAAAAAAGAAAGAAACAGTATAGTTAAGACGCCGATGCAGGCAAGAAACTCCCGGCAAAACAATACGAAAACAGGAAGTGACGTCTCCCGACCATACATAAGCTTCTGTGAGAATAGCTGTGTACCATCACGCACCAGGGTGAGCAGCAGGGTGACCCACGCAAAGCAGCAGGACCAGACTCTGCCTCTCCATCCACCCTGAAGTACTGTGCTGATCAGCTGTCTCCAGTGTTTACAGATATCTTTAACACCTCACTGGAGTTATGCCATGTGCCAGCCTGCGTCAAGACCTCCACCATCATCCCCATCCCCAAAAAAACCCAGGATCACAGGACTTAATAACTACAAACCTGTCGCTCTGACATCTGTGGTAATGAAGTCCTTTGAGCACCTCTTGCTGTCTCACCTCAAATCCATCACAGACCCTCACCTGGACCCGC
The DNA here is from genome assembly GCF_027358585.1 of Pangasianodon hypophthalmus. Classification (NCBI taxonomy): domain Eukaryota; kingdom Metazoa; phylum Chordata; class Actinopteri; order Siluriformes; family Pangasiidae; genus Pangasianodon; species Pangasianodon hypophthalmus. The sequence goes on along the minus strand of NC_069728.1, from coordinate 79,929 downwards.
TGCAGTTTGCCTACAGAGCCAACAGATCTGTAGATGACACAGTTAACAGGGATAAATTCACATATTTACTATATATATATAAATATATATATATATATACCAAATACATTTATTTCTGTAAAGCTGCTTTGTGACAATGTCCATTGTTAAAAGCACTACACAAATAAAATTGAATTGAATTGAATTAATATGGCCCTCCACTTCTTCCTCCAGCACTAGGACTCCTCAGGAACCTATGCCAGGAACCTGTTTGTGGATTTCAGTTGTGCTTTCAATAAAATCATCCCGGCTCTGCTACAGGACAAGCTCTCCCAGCTGAGTGTGCCCGATTCCACCTGCAGGTGGATCACAGACTTCCTGACTGAGAAGAGGCAGCACGTGAGACTGGGAAAACATGTCTCTGACTCCAGGACCGTCAGTACTGGCTCCTCCCAAGGCTGTGTTCTTTCTACTCTTCTCCCTTTAAAACAAACAGCAGCACCTCCAGTCACCAGTCTGTCAAACTACTGAAGTTTGCGGATGACACCACCCTCATTGGGCTCATCTCTGAGGGGGATGAGTCTGCCAACAGGTGGGAGATTGACCATCTGGTGACCTGGTGCAGTCAGAACAACATGGAGCTCAATGCTGTGAAAACAGTGGAGATGGTGTTAGACTTCAGGAAGAACCCAGCTCCACCCGCCCCCATCATCCTGTGTGACGCCCCAGTAGATACTGTGGACTCCTTCCACTTCCTGGGAACCATCATCGCCCAGGACCTCAAGTGGGTGCTGAACATGAACTCCCTGATTGAAAAGCGCACCAGCAGATGTACTTCCTGCGGCAGCTAAAGAAGTTCAACCTACCAAAGACAATGATGGTGCACTTCTACACCTCCATTATCGAGTCCATACTCACCTCCTCCATCAGCATTTGGTACGCTGGTGCCACTGCCAAGGACAAAAGCTGACTGCAGCGTGGCTGCAATCTGCCACCTCTTCAGGACCTGTACACTTCCAGGACCCTGAAGCAGGCAGTTAAGATTGTGGCTGACCCCTCTCACCTTGGACATAAACTTTTCGAGGCACTCCCCTCCAGCAAGAGGCTGCGGTCCATCAAGACTAAAACCTCACGCCACAAAAACAGTTTCTTTCCATCCACAACTGGCCTCATCAACAATACCCAGGACCCACCATGGTCTCTTATCCGCCTCCATGAACATTACACAATACATTAACGAAAAACCCCACTTTGCTGTTTCATATGTGTTACATTAACACACAACTCAGACTGCTCTACTGCACCTTCTTACTTCAAACTGTGAGCATTTGCACTGGCCCACTTTTGCACATCCTGCACTAATGTACAGTTAATGTCTCTATTTTTATTTTCCTAAATTTTTATATTTTTATATTTGTTTACCTTATTAATATTATTTTTATTTCTTGTATTTTATTGTATTATCAAGCACCAGTACACCAAGACAAATTTCTTGTACATGTAAACCCAGGGTACTTGGCAATAAAGGTCATTCTGACTAGCAGGATGTTGTTATGGCAAATCAGAAAAGAAGAATCCGATTGGCACATTCATTCTATATTAGATCCTGAGGAAAAGTAATACTTTATTTAAGGATTTTTCTGAATCATTATACAAATCTGATCACAACCAGGAAAATGTTGGTGCTAAAAGCTTTTTAAGTAAAATACAGCTTCCCAAGATCTATGATGAAGACAATAAACTACTGAATGCAGACACAACTGAGTAAGTGGTCCTCCAGGCCATTAATGCACTGGAAAACAACAAGGCCCCAGGACCAGATAACTTCCCAATAGAATAGTTTAATGCATTTTCCAATATATTAGTACCTCCCCTAATAAACATGATTAAAGAATTGCTTGAGAAAGGATCACTTCCACATTCTCTAGAACTGTCAACAATAACACTACTTCCTAAACCGGGTAAAGACAGGCAGAAATGTGGGTCTTACAGGCCGTTAAGTCTCCTCAATGTGGATTATCATGTTCTGACCAAATTGCTTGCCCTAAGGCTGGAGACTATTATATCCAAAGTAATACATCCAGATCAGATGGGCTTTGTTAAGAATAGACAAGGCGCTGATAATGTCAGAAGGCTCCTTCATATAATTAATATTGCCCAAAAGCAGAATATACCCATGTTTATTCTGTCTATGGATGCTGAAAAGGCTTTTGAGAGAATTGAGCTTACTTTTCTTTTTGCAACCTTAGAAGCCATGAACTTCTGCTTTAAGTTTATTGGATATTTAAAACCCATATTTAACTGCCCCAAAACACAAATATTTACTAACAGGGTTATGTCAAGCACTTTTAAACTGTCAAGGGGCTGTAGACAAGGCTGCCCAATATCCCCTTATTATTTGCCCTGGCTATCAAACCCCTTGCTATTGCACTAAGGTCCCATACTGCAATAAATGGCATCAAATTGGACATTACTGAACACAAATTATTTATGCCAATGACCTATTAATATATTTGACCAATCTGCAATCTTCTGTCCCCCATTATTAAAAGTACTTAAGAAATACAGTGATACCTCTGGATTGAATTATGACAAGAGTGAAGCTCTTCCTCTTAATGTCCCAGATGATTTAAAATATATAGTTAAACCATTAACTTTGTACCCCAGTGGGTTTGAATATTTAGATATTTACATAGGTATAACATATGCTTCAAAACAATTATTCCAAACTTCTTGATAAAGTGCAAAAATGGAAAGAATTACCCTTATTGTTAATTAATGTCATAAAAGAATCAATGTCATAAAAATGAACATTTTACCTAAATACTTATTTATTTATTTATATATATATATATATATATATATATATATATATATATATATATATATACAGTCAGGTCCATAAATATTGGGACAGTGACACAGTTTTGGTAATTTTGCCTCTGTACACCACCACAGTGGATTTGAAATGAAGCAGTCAAGATGTGACTGAAGCGTAGACTTTCAGCTTTAATTCAAGGGGTTTAACAAAAATATTGCATTAACTGTTTAGGAATTACAGCCATTTTTTACAGAGTTACTCCATTTTCACAGGCTCAAAAGTAATGGGACAAACTAATATAACCATAAATATTAGGATTATTTTTATTACTTGGAGGTAAATCCTTTGCAGTCAATGACTACCTGAAGTCTGGACCCCATGGACATCACCAAATGCTGAGTTTCCTCCCTTGAGATGATTTGCCAGGTCTTTACTGCAGCCATCTTCAGTTGCTGCTTGTTTGTGGGTCATTCTGCCTTCAGATTTGTCTTCAGTAAGTGAATAGCAGCTCAGTTGGGTTGAGGTCAGGTGACTGACTCGGCCATTTAAGAACATTTAATTTCCAAGCTCTTGGGCTGCTTTCACAGTATGTTTTGGGTTGTTATCCATCTGTACTGTGAAGCGCTGTCCTATCAGTTTTGCAGCATTTGACTGAATCTGAGCAGAAAGTATAGCTCTGTACACTTCAGAATTCATCCTGCTACTTCTATCAACAGTCACATTATCAATAAACACCAGTGACCCAGTTCCATTGGCAGCCAAACATGCCCATGCCATAACACTTCCTCCACATGTTTGACAGATGATGTGGTATGCTTTGGATCATGAGCCCTTCCTTTCCTTCTCCATACTTTTCTTTTCCCATCATTCTGGTACAAGTTAATCTTGCATCAGAACTGGTCAGGCTTTTTTAGAGGTTTTTTAGCAAAGTCTAATCTGGCCTTTGTGTTCTTGAGTGTTACCAGCGATTTGCATCTTGAGGTAAATGGTCTGTATTTACATTCCTGAAGGTGGCTCTTGATTGTAGACTTTGACAATGATAGGCCTACCTCCTCCAGAGTGTTCCTGACTTGGCTAGATGTTGTGAAGGGGTTGTTCTTCAATAAGAAAAGAATTCTGCAATCATCCACTTTAGTTGTTTTCTGTGGTCTCCCAGGCCTTTTGGTGTTGCTGAGCTCGCCAGTGCATTCCTACTTTTTAAGAATGTACCAAATTGTTGATTTGGCCCTCCTAAAGTTTCTGCTATCTCTCTGATAGGTCTGTTTTGGTTTTTCAGCCTAATGATGGCCTCCTTCACTTGCATCAAAACCTCTTTTGACGGCATATTGAGAGTTCCCATGAACAGCTACCAAATGCAAATTCAACACTTGGAATCAGCTCCAGATCTTTTATCTCCTTAATTTATCATGATATAAGGAGGAAACAGGCCACAGCTGGCCATGAAACTGCTTATCAGTCAATTGTCCCATTACTTTTGAGCCTGTGAAAATGGAGTAACTCTGTAAAAAATGGCTGTAATTCCTAAACAGTTAATGCAATATTTTTGTTAAACCCCTTGAATTAAAGCTGAAAGTCTACGCTTCAGTCACATCTTGACTGCTTCATTTCAAATCCACTGTGGTGGTGTACAGAGGCAAAATTACCAAAACTGTGTCACTGTCCCAATATTTATGGACCTGACTGTATATATGAACCTCCCAAATTTTAGACACTACTATTTAGCTTTGCAATTTCGCCCAATATGGATCTGGTCATTCCCTGATAAAGTTAATACTAGTTGGACATCGATAGAACAGTGGGAGATAAATTCCATCCCACTAAGGATTGTTCCCTTTTTGAGGCTAAAAGGAAGCTTGTCTAAATTCACTAAGAATCCAGTAATACTCCATACATATTCTGCTTGGGTGGAATTGCATCAATTACTTGGCCTTAGTGTAACTCTGCTTAGACATTCACCTCTTTGGGAGAACCCAGCTATACTTTCAGGAGTAGCGGATAGTACTCTAAAAGCGTGGACAAGTAAAGGTATAAAGACCTTGGGGGATTTGTGTGCCAATGATTCCTTAATGAGCTTCGATCTGCTATTTCAGACATATTATAACCCGAAAACATAACTTCTTTAAATACCTGCAAATTAGACATTGGGTGAAAGAAATTACCCCTCAGACATTTCCCAATATTCCAGCACTGTCATAGTTTGAAAACGTTTTGTTTAACAAGATTACGTCATCTCCAAGAGGTACTGCTTCTGTAATCTACAGCACAATAACAAATAATTTTAAGCCATTTGATAATGTAATCTTGAAACAGAAATAGGAAAGAGATCTTGCCTGTACATATGATCACGTAGAATGGGACTATGTCATGGAAAGAATGCAAACTATGTTTATATCAACCAAGCACAGGCAAATCCAGTTTAATATTCTGCATCGAACATATTACACTCCTCAAAAACTTCACATATTGAACTCTGATATATCTTCAAAATGTCAAAGATGAAAAGATTTGCTACACATACTTTGGAATTGCCCTGTTTTAAATGAGAATATATATTCAATGTATCTTCAAATGTTATAAGTACTGGCATAAGCAATGATCCTAGAATTTGGGTGATAGCAACTCATTAGATTCTTCCCATAATAAAAATATTTCACCCTTCTGGCTGGAACTGCTCGTAAAAAATGCATATTAATGAACTGGAAATCTGCACATCCTCCATCAAGAAGGCATTGGATCAACAAAATCATTTCATACTGCACTCCCGAGAAAATCCTTTTCAGTGTTAGGAAGACACCAAAGACTTTGGGGCACCTTTCTGGACTGTTTACCCTCTCTCACTGCAAAGTAACTGCAATGTCTTATGGTCCTACACTAGTGATCAGTAAAGCAAGTACATGACTCTACGCACCACCTGTGCTGTGAGTTGCATTTTTTTTTTTCCTGTTTTGTTTATAAAAGAAAAATGGCTGTTGTAATTTCATGTATATGTATATATAATTTTTTTCTGTGTCATAACTGGAAAATAAAGCTAAAAAAATAAGTTTCAACACCTAAAAAAATATAAAAGACAAACAGTGACTGACTTTGCAGGTGGGACTGAGCCATCACATCATGGTCAATATTTGTTTTGATGAACTCTGATCTATTGATTATTGTTTTTGTGCATCAGCAGCAGTGAAAATGTTTGTTTGTCCAGCACTCCAAGTGACAGATAAAAATTATGAAATCTAAAAACATCATAAACAGCAGGTACAATTTGAATTGAATCATATTTAATATGTTAACAAGTGTCACGGAAAATAAGGCTTGGTAAATGTCACAGGCAGATGCACAAACTAAGCATTTACTTTGCAAATTCTTGTGAATGAAAGTGTGTATGTGATTGAGAACAGGTAAGTGTGTTCAATAATCCGGTGATTGTGAACGTGCCAATGGTGGTGGGTTCTGGGTAGCGTAGTCTGAGGTGGCTATGTCTGTAGGCCGCAGTGTATTCTGGGGAACTCAGTTCACAGATGGAGTTGACCTGACAACAAGATACATAAGATCACAGTTTGCGTATAACATTCACTATCAAATATACCTATCAAATTATCCTCTACATACAATATACCCCTCACAACTTATGTTTATGATGAACTGTGCGAAATCTGTGGCTTTGTAAATGACTAAGAACCGTATGTCTTTCACACAGTCTAAAAACATGTGCTGCACAAAACGGACAACATGGAAATCACTAAACGCTTTAAGTTGACAACACTAATATTTACATTTATATTTGTGTGACTCTTTTTGTGTGATTCTTAAATTGATTAATGATTTAAAACTAACTACAGTATTATGTACAATTATCAACTATTTACAATGCACACTAAAATATAGGGGATGCATGTTTTGGTCAGGGACACAACTGCAGCCAGAAAAGAAGCTCACTTTAGGCTAACAGGATATTAAAGTAGTGACATGTCTACATGATATGAAATCAGTAATCCCTTTCTGTTCCCAGTCTCTTTCCTTTTTCAAGATTACACAGAGGTAGACAAATGGACAACAGATGATGTCTGCAAATGGCTCCAAACCATCAACTTTATTGATTCCAAAGAAGTCTTCAGAGATATTTAATGGAGTTCTACAAATGTCCATTCTGTGATGTCATTAAGTATACAATACCCAAGTACCTGAAACATTTACATCTACTTCATCAACACCAGCGAGACTTCAAAATAGTATGTAATATAGAGGGGTGTTAGAGAAGCTACAAGACTGTCCCTAGTTTTAGAAACCACATCTACTGAAACCATGCAACTGCCGGACGGAATAATCTAGAGACTGCTCTTCAAGTTCTAGCCCCAAACATTTTAAATGTGGCTAGACTTGGAAGCCAGAGTGACATGGTGACCAATTTACTTCAGCATATTGACACAAACACAAAAGGTACATTATTTTTTGAAATATGGCACTTGTTACATGTAGCCTACACCAATTGGGAAACTTGTTAAAGAGATGTACATCAGAAGCACTGGTGAAGATGTCTATCATCGCCAACTTTTGCTGGACATTGGAGAACAAAGCTCGGGAGGAATAAACGATGAACTGCTGGAAGAGCTATGCGACCTCAGACTGCTACGTGAACCTAGCACGGATGCCGGCTCGCTTACCACGCTTCAGCTGGCTCGCACACCGTTTCCAGCGCCCTTTCTCCCGGCCAGCAGCATCAGGCAATAGCGTGGTCCCAGGGCCTGGCTAAAGACTAACCTTAGCCATTCGGCTCTACCATCCACTCTCCTCTCCAATGTTTGCTCTCTGGACAATAAACTGGACTTACTTGGACTACAGCTAACAGCTGTGTCTTCATTGTTACGGAAACATGGCTCAATGACAGCATTCTGGACGCAGCCTTTCAGCTAGCCGGGCTAATCGCACATCGCACCGACAGGATAGCTGTGTGTTTATGTAAACAGTGAATGGTGCAGGAATGCCGTTGTGGTCTCAAGCTACTGTTCGTCGCTGGTGGAGTTTATGAATGTGAAATGCTGGCCGTACTACCTGCCCAGAGAGTTTACCACCGTACTCATTGTCACAGTGTATATTCCACCCAGCGCTAACACAAGGGAAGTGTTAAGTGAACTCTATGGGGCTATCGGTAACCACAGACAGCACACCTGACAGATTTTTCATTGCTGGAGACTGAATCACGTGAATCTGAAATCAATGCTGCCAAAATTCCACCAGCATGTTGATTTCACAACCCGTGGTACAAAGACTTTAGACCTTGTTTACGCCAACATTCACTGAGCTTACAAGGCTGCACCCCACCCCCACCTCTGCCGCTTGGATCACATCTCTGTTATGATAATCCCAGCACACAGACCGCTTCTGAAACATGCCAAACTGGTTCTGAAACATGTGAGAACCTGGTCTGAAGGAGCCATCTCAGTCTTCAAGACTGCTTTGAGCACACAGACTGGAATATGTCCAGAGAAGCTGCTGCATACCACAACACCACAGATTTGGAGCAATACACAGCATCAGTGACTGGCTACTACATCAAGTGCATAGATGATGTGACTTCCTTCAAGACCATCACCACACACACAAACCAGAAACCATGGATGACTGCTGAAGTGCGCTTGCTGCTGAAAATCCAAGACACTGCCTTCAGGTCTGACGACAAGGCAGCCCTCCACACAGCCAGGGCCGATCTGTTCCAGGCTATTAGAGAGGCAAAGCACAACTATGCAGAAAGAATCTACAGTCACATAAACACATAAACATAAACACCAAGAACACCAAGTATGTGGCAAGGCATTCAGGCCATCACAGACTACAAAGCTACGCTACTTGTCTGTGATAGTCTGCTCCCAGATGCACTGAATGATTTCTATGCATGGTTCGAAACAGAGAACAACATCCCAGCGTGGAACACCACCCCAACTCCCACCAACCAAGTACTTTGTCTGTCTGCAGTAGATCTCAGGAAAAGTCTGTCCAGAGTTAAACCACAAAAAGCTGCAGGTCCTGAGAACATACCTGGCCGGGTGCTCAGGGAATGCGCTGATCAGCTTGCAGATGTCCTCACAGACATCTTCAACATTTCCCTGACCCGAGCAGTCGTCATTGTGTGCTTCAAGACGACCAACATCATCCCTGTGCCGAAGAAATCATCTGTGTCCTGCCTGAATGACTACCAGCCTGTTGCACTCGCACCTGTCATCATGACTTGCTGTGAGTGGCTAGTCATGAAACACATAAAGTGCAGTCTTCCCACCACACTGGACCCATTTCAGTACGCCTACCATCCCAACCACTCAACAGAGGATGCCATATCTGCTAGCATCCACCTTTCTCTGATCCTTCTGGACAAAAAGGACAGCTATGTAAGGATGCTATTCATAGACTTCAGTTCAGCATTCAACATAATCATCCCACAGAAACTGACAACAAAGCTGAGCCTGCTGGGGGGACCATCTCCCTCTGCAACTGGATCCTGGACTTTTTGACTGAGAGACCTCAGGACATCAGGATCAGCAACACCACACTACAGTTGTGGGCCTCATCAACAAGAGCATTTGATCAGAGTCAGCATACAGAGAGGAGGTGAACCCACTCGCAGAATGGTGTAGAGACAACAATCTCTCTCTTAATGTTGATAAGACTAAAGAGATGATTGTTGACTTTAGGAGGACCCAAGTGGACCACTCACCGCTGCACATCAATGGAACAAATGTGTAGAGAGTCAAAAGCTCCAAGTGCACATGATGGAGGACCTCTCCTAGACTCTGAACACCACCTGCCTAGTCAAGAAGGACCAGCAGCGCCTCCACTTCCTTCGGAAGCTGAAGATAGCCAAACTCCCCTCCCATCCTCACCACCTTCTACAGAGAAACGATAGAGCGTGTCCTGACCAGCTGTCTCACTATGTAACCCTAACCCTAGCCCTTTATTTTGAGAAAATAGCAAGTTCCCCTTCAGGAACTCGAGCTGCGTCGAAACGCTATGGGAACGCCTTCAGCGTGACCGCGCTCTGAATACCATGTGTAATCAGTCCAATGTATGGGCGAGACGTCACGGGCAGGGTGACGTAGCGACCCGGAAGCATAAAAGCCCGAGCGGCAAACGCCGCGCTAGCTTTCTGTCATTCAGCAAGCGCTCTGTGTGATATTGTCTGTCCATTGTTTGTCTTTCTGTGTTGTCTGCGGCATGCCTAAAGCCAAGGACAAAACGAAACTGAAACCAGGCGAGAGCGCAGAGCACGCAGAGTCGGCTCTCGAGGAGGCTCTCTTTGAGGAGGGAGCCTTCACTCGTGAGCCTCGCGGTGCCGGCCCCGCTTCTGCCGAGGCAGAGCAGCGTCTGCATTCGTGGGGCTCGCAGCTAGATCTGGCGGAGGGAATGGAGACGGGCGAGCCCTTTTCTCCTTCCTCACCCTCCAGATCTACCGTCCGCTCCCCGGGCCCGGCACTCCGCCTGTCTTCCTCCGAGGAGGTTGACGTGGAGGGCGCCGATCCTGAGCCGCAGTCTCCTCAATATGAGGAGCTGCTGGAGGTGGTTTCGCGGGCCGTCGCTAAGTTGAGTATCGACTGGCCCGCTGAGACTCGGGTTTCGCCGGCGAGGTCGAAGCTTGATGAGCGCTTTTTGCGCAGCAGACCGCCACCTCCACCCCGGAGCCTGCCGTTCTTTCCTGACCTCCACACCAAGGTGTCGAGGTCGTGGAACAGGCCCTTTTCTGCCCGTCTATTTACTCCCGCCTCCTCTCATTATGCTAACGTGGCGGGGCTTGACGTGGCTGGTTATAGGACGATGCCCAGGGTTGAACAGATGCTAGCATGCTATCTGTTCCCTGACGCGGCATCGTCCCTGAAGGCTCTGGTGCTGCCCACTAAGCCGTTGCGTACCACCTCGGCGCTCGTGGGCAAAGCGTATGCGGCAGCGGGTCAGGCCGGTGCGTGTCTGCACACTATGGGCGTCTTACAGGCATACCAGGCCGACCTGCTCAAAGAGCTGGATGAGGGGGAGATGCCGTCTGAGCACCTGGAGGAGCTCAGGTGGGCCACTGACCTTTCCCTCCGCGCCACCAAGGAGACCACCCGTGCTATGCAGTTCTCAAATTCAGAAGAGATTGTGAAATTTTTGCACAAAAATCTAAAATCTTGCCTAGGGTGCCAGCAGAGCCTTGGCCGGCCCTGCCTACAGAGACCCAGTACCAGTAATAGAAATCAGGTCTCCCTTAAGCAAACTCTACATCGATAGTTAAGCTGAAGAGAGTGATGAGGATACTCAACCTGCTGTGAACCCTGTAGGGAGTAAAATTAAAGGATTCTGAGATATCAAACCTCTCTCTATTAGGGTTTTGCTGGGAATCGAACCCAGGTCGCCGTCGTAGTAATCCAGCAAACCCCCACTGGGCCACCAGGGGAATGACACAAGTACAGAGGAGTGAGGCGAGAGTAAGTAAGGAAACAGTTTATTAATTAAAATCCAACATCCAAGGCCAAAAAATAACAAAAGTAGAATCCAAACGCTCAGAAGATACAAGGGAAAAAAAAATAAAAAAATCCAAAAGTGCACAGTCCAAGAAACCAAAAATCAGAAAAAAAGAGGCAAAAATCCAAACGTTCAGAAGATCCAACAACAGCAAATACGAAGTCCAAAAAGTTCACAAGAAAGCAAAGTACCAAAAACAACACAAAGACATAAGTAAGGAACACGGAACAGAGGTTACTAGTCTTAAACATAACAGCAAAAAGACTCCGTGACAAAAGGCCAAACTGAGGGGGTATAAATACACAAACAAATCAAGGGGGCAAACTGAAAACAGGTGTGAGTAATGAGGACTAGGCGGGGCACAAGGCACATGGAAAAACAAAAGCACATGGCTGTCAAAACAAAAACACAAAACACAGAAGCAATAGCAGCCTCTAGAGGCCAAGATAGTCCAAGTCCTAACACTCTCCAACAGTTAAATGGAAATTAACTCTTTAAAAGATGACTTTTGTTCTGCCAGTGAGAGCTCAGTGAACAGAGAAATGGGATTCAGAATCTGTAACTCAGCAATTTGAAGAGATTGAAATATTCATGCATAGATCATTGGCCAAATTAGAACAAGGAGTGGTAGAATGTCTACAAAGAAGGGATGGACAATGGAAACAGGAAGTCGCTAGTCTCAGGAAAGTCAGTAACCCAGTGGTCCATTTTTCCATTTGGAGCTACCTCTCCAGAGAACAAAGGGACAACTTCTAATATGCCAGCTGCTTCCTATACTAGATCCCCAATGAACATAGAATTCCCTAGTTTTGGTGCTACTAGGGACACAAGTGATGTGATGGCATTCGTGGAGAAATGTGAAAATTTCCTCATTCTCCAGTAACTGTTGGATGGCCAAGAGAAGATCCATAACAGAGTAGAATTTAAAAGGGCATTCTTGGGAGCATTCCTTCCAACCTACTCACAGAAGTAGAGGAGCAACTCAAGGCCATGATCCAGGGATCCAATGAATGCATTAGATACTTTGCTATGACTATGGGGCCTTGTGCCTAAAATTGAAGGCTGACCTTCCAGAAGAGGATGTAGTTGGCAGCATTTTAAATAACTGCAACCCTTCACTGGCGGGAAGCCTGAGAGGGGCGGTCCATAGTGTAGAGCAGCTTGTGAAGATCGGGTCCATGGTCGAAAGAGACCTTAATGCGAAGCGAGGGTACTGGGCTAAAGTGAACAACCTCAAAGCCCAGGAAAAAGGGAAAAAGAGACCCCTTCTTGTCATATGGATGTTTCGAGACCTCATAAAGAACACACTCATCACCTAGCTTTGATGTAGGCCAACCCCCTCCAGTGCTGTTCGAATCAGGGGATTGCAGGTAGAAGCTATTGTGGACACAGGCTCTACTTTCACATTGATGAGACGACAGTTGTGGGGGACATGGGGGTGAAACCAGGTGAGCAACTACAACAATGATTCAGCGGCATGGCAAAGAAGATCCCGGGCTGGAATTCTGACTTACCAACAATTCTATCCGAAATAGCAGCTGCCCAGAACCAGGATGATTGGGTAAATCAGTTGATGGAGAAAGCTGATATACAGGATGGGAAAAATGAGCGGATGTGATGGGAGATCCAGCAAGGCATGCTGTATAGTATTAATAGAGTATAGTCTAATTCGAGCACTAATTTGAGTACCACTAAAACTGGTACATCTGTTGAGTTGACATTTGTTATTGCAGTGATTTGTTTCGAGTGATTCTGATATTTGGTTTGGGAAACACATGGGATTTTTATGTTTCACTGACGTCCTGTAGAGAGAAAGAAGGACTTTTATTTTGATAGTGGAGTCTCATGATGGAAGGCCTAATTGAATGAGCAAAGAAGCAAGCTAGCAGGAGAGACCAGCAGCTCATCCAGGGAGAACACGCTGGCAAAAAACAAACTCTGAGTGTCTGGAGGTTTACCTGTTTGTGGGGCCTGTTACAGTGCATCGCAGCTTGCTGTGTAGGGGGCTGCATAGCCACAGATCAGTCAGAGTGCCACCAGAATATTAGACAGGTGGTTGATCAGTGTATATTGCATCTCTACACACACATTTGATCTGAGGTTAAACTTTATTTAAATAAATCATTTTTAAACAACACTAACATTTTTTTTCATTACAAAACAAAAAAGCAATTTTTGCTTGCTTTATTTCAACATATGTAATGAAGTAAAACCATAGTTATAAATTTTTCTTAAATTTTAGTGCATCAAACAGTGCATGGGAACTAACTGCAGGTAAGAACTGAAGTTGAAGAAATGTTGGACTGAACGTGCCATAGGAATGATTCAAGGAAACAGTCCAGACAATCATTTACGCTTGTTACATTACAGCATAGAACTGGGAAAATCTCAATTTAAATGCTGCTGAAGTTGGGCCTCGTACATTTGAAAAGGAACAGTCGCTTTGTCACTTGCTAGTGAGAGCATAGGGCATTGCAACACTTAAACGTTCTAAGGAACAGTGAGGTAAATTAACTTCGTGCGTATCTGTTTCCCCCTCAGCTGACGTAGGTGAAGACAACGGACTGAATGGGCTCCCTGCACACGGGGCAGAGCTTGTTGTGCTTTTTAAGCTTCTTGGCGCAGACGTAGCAGGCCACGAGGTGTCCAGTGCGTCTGTGGACGATGCAGCCGTTCTTAGGTCTGCTCTGGCAGATGACACAGGGCTCCAGGCAGGATGTGGGCAAGCATGACTTGGTGCTGTTTAAGCTGGTGGTGCGCTCCAGCTCTGGCATTTTCTCCTGGGTGGATGAGGTGGAGGGCTGCAGGCAGCAGAGAGACAAGCCCTGGGGGTCGGAGCAGGAAGTACTCTGTGAGCGCGAGCTCTTGCCATCCGGGACGTCCACGCCTTCATCCGGGTCGAGAGTCGGAGTGGGAGATTCGGCACACGGTACTTTGGCTTCGAGGTTCGTGTTGGAGCAGGTGGTGTTGGTTTGCGTGTTGTTACACGTGTCATTGCTGGGGTTCTCGGACACAGAGCAAGTCTCGGGAAGCCATCCCGGATGAACCTTCCAGCAGCTTTTGCAGTGGTCAGGGAGTGGAGGGTTTGGCTCGTCAAACTTCACACATGTGCGAAACAAACATTCACATACATCAAGTAAAAAGCTTTTCAGGGATTATGTAACATGACTTGATAATGTGAAGTGGGCGATACAATACAGTTAAAGAGGCTACATATTATAAATGCAATTTATCCAAAAATCTGTGACCCAAAAAAAATAAGAAGGACAAGAAAAAAAACCATACCTCCTCAGTGATCTCTGTATCTTCATCAAAAGAGTACTCATCCTCTGCACTGATTGTATCATAAACCTATAAAGAAAACGTAAGAATAAATAAAAACAAAAATCGATTTCACAAATATCTTAACAACAACTGACTGTGAGTACAGACCACAGTTCCTGCTTGCACTTACAACCAATGACCACAAGAGGAAGCTACCATTCCCTATTCAGAAACACGTTTTTGAGGCAGGAGTTTATTTATAAAGAGCTAAAAGTGGTGCTTATTTTAACAAGAATAGTTTCACAGAATAGAGTTGAGACCTCATCTTCTCCCGGTACAGAGTCTTCATCATTCTCGCTGTAGCCATCTGAATCGATAGACTCCACCTCAAACTCCACACTGAAGTTATCAGTGTCAGAATCGTCACTCTCATCTGCCTCATCACTGTGAGATCTATCTATGTCCTGTAGAACAGAAAGACAGACAGGTCAGACAGGCAAAGGGAACAAAATGGAGGAATACTGCAGGGTGACTTGTATATATTGTAAGTTCTAAAGCCACTGTTTAGTTTTAATTAAATATTACAAATACCATGTTGTCATCAAATGTCAGGGAGATGCTGTCAGACTTGTGCCTCTTCCTAGGCTCACTGGATTCCTCCTCATCTGAGAGACTTACTGAAAGACGACAAACAAACAAACCAAAATGGTCTTAAACAAATCAAAACAGATATAACCCATGTGACGGCAGGCTAAAGAGCTGCGCATGGAAGAAAAAAAGGTGCTCGCCTTTACCTCCCCACCTGATGAACCCATGCCCACTGAACCGGACCCGCGCTCCCCACAGTCGGTCGCTAAGCCCTGGCTTGCAGGCTGCGCCATCCACGCCCACGCCCTGTGGCAGGCTCCCACAGTTATAGTGGGGGTAGACCGCACGCCCATTACAGCTCTCCTGGACACTAGGAGCACCATTACCCTTGCCCGGCCAACGGTCCTGCCACGAACAGCCTGGACATTTGGGAGCCTCGCTGTTTCCTGCATCCATTGAGACAAGAGGGAGGTACCCACCGCCCAGGACCGGCTCCCGACCAGCGAGTGGGCGTTGCTGGTGGGTCTCGTGCCAGAGTTGCCACTACGTCTCCTGATTGAACGTGATTGGCCCAGATTCCAGACTGCAGCCCCTGCACCTCCAATGTGAAGATTGCGACGTCAGCAGAGGCAGCCATCCAAGAAGCAACTCTGGGGCTGGGCGGCATGCATGACCCTAGAAGAAGATGACGCTGGGACAGGAGCTGAAGGTGATTCACACACACACCAATTCCTCTGGCCAGGGATGGATGCAGAGCTACGCCGCTTCTGCCAGAGCTGCCCTAGTGGCAAAGAACCCCCCTGAAAAACCTCTTCCCACTCCCCTCATCTCGCTCCTAATCATCAATGTCCCTTTCAAACGGGTGGGGATGGACCTCGTAGTTGACGATGACCAGGATGTACTCATGGCCCTGGGCAGACTTTGGAATTGGCACTATGCAGGTATGCCACCCGGTACCCTGAGGCGGTCCCCTTCCAGAAGGCCACCTCCCAGAACATCTCAAGAGAACTCGTGCTGCCGCCAGTGACCTTCCAGGCCCTCACCTACACTTCTACTCCTCACTCCTTCACTCACCCACTTTATTAAAAATAAATGTCACCTTTGACACTTATTTTGCTCTCTCCTGTGTCTGTGTTCAGCCCCTCGCAGCCCTGTGTTGCTACACCCAATAATTTAATTTCTTTCATTTTGAAACTAATTACTTGTCTGAGCTGTTTGAGCATCCTGATATGCTGCACAACCGCTTGACCACAAATGCTTGGAGCAATAAACTATTTTTGAGTGATTTTTTTTAGTTTTGAGCTTGAGCTACGAGGTTATTACAGTTAAGAAGCAAAGGAAACTTAAAACCAACGGTTTAACCATGGTTTAATCATCACACACTCACAGCCAAAAGACAGTTTGGTTCAGTAATACCACTAAAAACCAAAATAAAAAAAAAAATTAAATGTACAAATCAAATTGAAGCTACTGTATACTATCATATGAATCACTTCTAAGGAACTGTATGCATTTCATTTTTGGATGAACGGTATGACCGTTAACTCCTCAGTTCTTTACCACTTCATCAAGCATACCAGAAACTGAAATTAAGATTACAGGTTTGAAACTTCATTTGATTGTGATTAGCATGTAGTCAACTTTATTGCTCTGCTGTCACATTACCATTCCTGCTGACTCCTGGTCATATCGACTTTGGCTTGGAAATACACCCTGGCTTCAGGACACACACTAGTGCCACTCCAATTTCTGTGTCTTATCAGTATTAATGCTTTCTGTTTGGGTTTTGTGTGTGTGTGCTCACTGGGATCACTGCTCTGTCGTCTCTTGCGCAGTTGTTGCTGCTGTTGTGTGGAGGTAGATGATTGTGGGTTTGTCTCCTACAACACAAACACCATTTAGATTTAGACACACTGCTAAGTCTAAACCTATATTCACACTTGTAGCATGTCTCTTGTGTAACCAACCATTGTGCAACCACTAGTGCTGTTGATTATGGGGGTGACCTTTTTTTTTTTTTTTTTGCTTCTGGGAGTAGCCAATACATAAAGCCCAGAACCCTAGATACTACAAGTTCGTTCAACATGTTACATACTCAGCTTCATACTAGCTTCGCTCTCAGGTTAGATTAGCAAAGTGAGCTAACTATATTCTCAGGAGGGACAGCAACAATCTCTGATACTTCCTTCCATGCTAGGGTTGAGGTGAGATGACAAAAATATCATATTATTTCAAGATATTGCTACGATACGTGATATGCATCATGATATATAGCTTTTCTAACAAACTGCCAGCAAAACAGTTGTTATTTAAACATAAACCTTTGGAAATTGATACTTACAAATTTAATACTTATATTAATACTTACAAATTTAAAAAAATCAAAAATGTAAAATTTGTTAAAAAAAATAATTTATTCTTACAGATTCAAGATACGTTCACACATGCAGTGATTTTATTGCTGCAAGTCGCCAGTCGCTGTACTATGAAGGCACCAGTAAGCATTTCTACTACTGGTTGCCATAGTTATATATCAGTGGGTGGTGCAACCAGCCTTCCAATTTTTGCAGCTAAAATTAAACATCCTGGAGGGAGAGCGTTTGTATATAAAATTCATCAGTGTATGTAGGCATCATATCCTATGAGATGAAGGAAAAGCAGTGTGTGTTCTTTGCCATTGTGGCCACCTATCTGCAGCAAAAGTGCAAGTGCCGGACTGTCTGGGTCCACGAAACAATTCAGACCCGCAGGCAGCATGGCAGATCACAGATCACGTGCGCTCTACTGTCTTCACTCCCATTGGTAGTCTCTGCACCAGGTGGCTCCAAATTTGCATAAAGTTGAACTTTTCTCAACTTTGTCACGTTGCTGGACACACCCACATCTAGTTGCTCATGTTGCCGGAAGTTGCCAGCTCTCATTGAAAATGAATGGTCAGTGGTGTCGCTGCGAGTCACTGTATGAGTGAATGTACCTTCAGAGTAGAAAACAAAACTAAATCTGCTTCCAGAGGTTGTAGTTGTTATTTTAAAAAGAAAAAAATATTTTAAAAGATATCATAACATCTTGATATCACAGAAAAATGTATCTTAACATGATTTATCACAATACTGATATTATATTGCCGTATTGCCCAGCCCTATTTCAAGCTTTATTTTTCCTTTGTAATGTCTATATACACATTTAATGACAGGATATGATGAAATCACGGTAATAAGTTTTTCATCAAGCAGTAAGCAGGAACTGATGTTGTGAGCAGGGAACTGAAGAAACAGTAGGCTTGGTCTGAGGAATCGTTCAAGGCAATTGCTTGGATCGTCGTGTTACTGCAGCATAACTAATTTGTGCAGAATTTAGTAAATCTGAATTCAAGTTGTTTCGTCGTGAAAATGTGGCTCTGTTTTGCTCATGTACGTCAAAGATGAATAACTGGCTCTTGAGTCGTCGCTTGCTAGCATGAACGTATGGCGCAACATGGTAGCAGTGCTGTACCAGTTTAACTGGTCAAAATATTAAAACAGCAGACTTATAGTGTTGTACATATACAGTATAGCATGTATATGTAACAGGTAATCTCTTCTCAGTCTGAAATTCTCTAACCAGTCCATGAAGAAAAGTGTTAGATGTATTTACCTCTGGCCCTTGGTCAGCTTCACTTAGAGCTCTACCTTCTCTAAATGTTGACTGAGACTCTGAGAAAGAATACAACAGACAGATAATAAATTACTGAAACTTTAAATAAAATTCTCAATTATGTTTAAAAAAACATGTAAAGATGTCAGCAAAAAAGGTAAGTGTTCGTACCTGGAATTTTCACTGCTATGAGATGTTTAGAAATCATTGCAAACAAAGCTCTGGAAAGACAAAGAGCTCAAAATAACATCCTGTACAACTTTTGTGTCTCATCCTGTAAAAAATTTAGATACAGATGTTCTAAAGGCAAAACCTGCTTCATGAACAATTACTCCAGAAGAGAAGACACATGCGTTTGTTACTCTGTAAAAGGTTTCATTTTCAGATGGATTAGAGAATAAGGAAACCTGTCACTTCGTAAACCCCGCCCTACATTAAAAGAAGTCATGAGCACTACGGCTGTTTCAGCTGTTCGACAGTTGGTGAATGTTGTTAAAAAGATACACACCGTGGTTCTTTGACGGAGAAGCTGGCCACTCCGAACACAGCACCGAGAGCATTGTTTCCACAGTGCACGATGTGCTGCTGCTGCTTGTCGTATAACTCCTTGCTCATGATGTACTTGCCCAGGTAAAACATAACCTGAGTCACATTCACAAAAACACACAACATAAGGGCTTGTAGGGATCCACAGATACGTCATGTGGATTAGAGGAACGAGAGTGACTACTGAACTGTCAGTGTGCTGGGTATTAGGGCTGGGTGATACGACAATATTATATTGATATGATACACTTTTCTGAGATATCATTAGTATTTTTTTAATAACAATTACAAACAGATGATAGATGTTTTTTCACATACTTAGTATTCATTTATTTTGTGATACATATCATGTAACATTAGAGAACCTATAGATCGTGCCACATGTTGTGCATCGTTAGAAAACCTAAGTGTTTGAACAGTGTATTTGGACAGTGACACAAATTTTGTAATTTTGCTTCTGTACACCACCACAATGGATTTGAAATGAAGCAATCAAGATGTGCCTGAAGTGGAGACTTTCAGCTTTAATTCAAGGGGTTTAACAAAAATATTGCATTAACCGTTTAGGAATTACAACCATTTTTTTTTTTTACAGAACACCTCCTTTTTCACAGGATCAAAGTAATTGGACAATTGACTGATGGGCAGTTTCATGGCCAGCTGTGGCCTGTTTCCTCCTTATTCATGACAAATTAAGGAGATAAAAGGTCTGTAGTTGATTCCAAGTGTTGAATTTGCATTTGGTAGCTGTTTATGGTAACTCTCTATATGTGGTCCAAAGAGGTGTTGATGCACGTGAAGGAGGCCATCATTAGGCTGAAAAACCAAAACAGACCTATCAGAGAGATAGCAGAAACTTTAGGAGTGGCCAAATCAACAATTCGGTACATTCTTAAAAGAAGGAATGCACCGGCTCAGCAAATCCAAAGGCCTGGAAGACCACTAAAGAAAACGTCTCCAGGTTACGTATGTAACCATGGTTCCCCGAGGGAACGAGACGCTGCGTCACGAAACGCTATGGGAACGCCCCCGCGTGACCGCGCTCTGAATCACGTGTCTAATCCGTCCAATGGATGGGCGAGACGTCACGGGCGGGGTGACGTAGCAACCCGGATGCATAAAAGCCCGAGCGGCGAGCCCCGCGTTAGCTTACTGGAAAATGAAGCAAGCGCCGCAGGGACGCCGGAAGTGTGGCACTGAGACGCAGCATCTCGTTCCCTCGGGGAACCATGGTTACATACGTAACCTGGAGACGTTCCCCTTCAGGAACTCGAGCTGCGTCACGAAACGCTATGGGAACGAGTATACCCACGCCGCCAGACTTACAAGTCCCTGCCTCCAGGAGGAGGCAAGCCTAAGGCACAAGGACAGAGGAGCCGGGAGTGGCTCGGGTATCTAGGTCATAAAACCTGGCAAAGGTCAGGGGCGTGGACCATCCCGCCGCGTTGCAGATGTCCTGTAAGGACACACCTGCCAGAAAGGCCTTAGAGGCCGCCACCGCTCGGGTAGAGTGAGCCTTGACCCCCAGGGGACTGGGGAGACCAGAGGACTCGAAAGCCAGAGAAATGGATTCTACAATCCACCGGCTGAGGGTCTGCTTAGAAGCAGGAAAACCCCTCTTAGGGGGACCAAAGCAAACAAGCAACTGGTCCGCCTTTCTCCACAGGGCAGTTCTGTGGACGTACGCGTCCAGTGCTCGCACTGGACACGTACAATTGAGCTTCCGATGGTCGGGCTCCCTAAAGGGAGGAGGACAGAAAGCCTGCAGCATGACCGGCCGTGGTGCCGAGGAGGGGACTTTCGGTACGTACCCCGCTCGGGGGTACAAGAATGCTTTGGCCAAACCAGGCACAAAGTCTAAATAGGAAGGGGCCACCGAGAGGGCCTGAAGATCCCCCACTCTCCTAAGAGAGGAAATTGCCAAGAGAAAGGCAGTTTTCAACGTCAGAAGACGGTCTGAAATCTCCTCTATGGGCTCGAAGGGGGGTTTGCAGAGAGCCTCTAAAACCACGGCCAGGTCCCACGAGGGGACCCGAGATCGAGCTGGAGGTTTGATCCTCAGCGCACCGTGGAGGAAACGTGTCACCCAGGGGTGCCTGCCCACTGACTGGCCATCGAGAGGGGCGTGGCAGGCCGCAATAGCCGCCACGTACACCTTCAGGGTGGAGTGGGTCAGTCCCGCGGAGAGGCGGGCCTGCAAGAACTCCAGCACTGTACCAACTGGGCAGTGAACAGGGTCAAGCCGGCGGTCTCCGCACCAGGAAGTGAAAAGTTTCCACTTCAGGGCGTACAGTTTCCTCGTAGAGGGAGCTCTGGACTGGAGGATGGTCTCCACAACCTCGGTTGAGAGATCGGAAGCGCGGAGTTGTGCCCCCTCAGAGGCCACACCCACAGCTTCCACAGCTCCGGGCGGGGGTGAAGATGGCCCCCCGTCTGTGAGAGGAGATCCCTCCTGATCGGAATCTCCCATGGGGAGCCGTCTAGGAGGGAAATCAGGTCCGAGAACCATACTCGGCCCGGCCAGAACGGGGCTACTAACAGTAGACGAATTCCGTCCCGGCGCACTCTCTCCAGAACTCCCAGGAGCAGAGCGACCGGAGGAAAGGCGTACAGACGCAGCCTCGGCCACGGCTGTACCATGGCATCCAGTCCAAGAGGAGCTGGATGAATCAGAGAGAACCAAAGGGGACAGTGCGACGTCTCCTGCGTCGCAAACAGATCCACCTGGGCTCTGCCGAACATACGCCATATGAGCTCCACCACCTCGGGGTGGAGTCTCCATTCCCCGGGCACCGGCCCCTGCCTGGACAGGGCGTCCGCTCCCACGTTGAGATGACCAGGGATGTAGGCCGCTCTCAATGAGAGGAGGTTCCCTTGGGACCACACAAGGATCTGGAGCGCCAGCCTGTAAAGGGGGCGCGAACGCAGACCTCCCTGGCGGTTGATGTAAGAGACCACCGTCGTGTTGTCGGTGCGCACCAACACGTGGCGGCCTCTTAGGTCTGGGAGAAAGTGTTTCAGAGCTAGAAACACGGCCAGCATCTCCAGGCGGTTGATGTGCCAAGTGAGATGGCAGCTGCTCCACAGACCACGGGCAGGACGGCCACTCATGACCGCTCCCAATCCGGTGAGGGACGCATCCGTCGCTAGCACTACGCGGCGACCAGGAGCTCCCAGGACCGGGCCCTGAGACAAGAACCCAGGTTCTCTCCACACAGCTAAGGCACGGCGGCATCGTCGCGTGACCTTGATCATGCGGAGCGGGTTTCCTCTGTTTCGGAAAAACCCCCTGGTCTTGAGCCACCACTGTAGGGGTCTCATGTGCAGCAGGCCAAACGGTATCACGTTGGACGCAGCTGCCAATAGGCCCAGCAGTCTCTGAAACTGCTTTACAGTGAGTGACCGGCCTACTTTCACTCTCGCGACCGCTGTGAGGACCGACTCGATCCGAGCAGGAGACAAACGTGCCTGCATCGTGGTCGAATCCCACACGACGCCTAGATAAGCGGTTCTCTGAGCTGGAGAAAGCACGCTTTTCTCGGCGTTTAGTCTTAACCCCAGTTCCTTCATATGGGCGAGAACGGCATCTCGATGCCGAGCCGCAATCTGCTCTGAATGAGCTAAAATCAACCAGTCGTCGATATAGTTCAGTATGCGGATGCCCTGTAGTCGCATAGGAGCCAGGGCAGCATCCACGCACTTCGTGAAGGTGCGGGGTGAGAGTGCTAGGCCGAAGGGAAGAACCCGATACTGGTAAGCTTCGCCCCAGAAAGCAAACCTCAGGAACTTCCTGTGCGGGGGAAGGATGGAGATGTGGAAATACGCATCTTTTAGGTCGATCGTGACGAACCAGTCCTCGGACCTGATCTGAGACACGACCTGAGTGACCGTAAGCATCCTGAACTTCAGTCGAGCGACTGAGAGGTTCAATTGCCGCAAGTCCAAAATGGGACGCAGCCCTCCCCCCTTCTTGGGAACAATGAAGTACCGGCTGTAGAACCCTGACTCCCTGTCGTGAGGAGGGACCACCTCGATGGCCTCCTTCCTCAGGAGAGTACGTACTTCCTGCTCCAATACCAGAGCCTGTTCGGGACCCACCACAGTGGGAAGAACCCCAGAAAAACAAGGTGGAGGCGAGCCGAATTGAATTCGGTAGCCTCTTTCTACAGTACGCAGGACCCAATGAGACACATTCGGCAGAAGTTTCCACGCTGCCAGAAAGCTCACTAAGGGAATCAGTCTCTCGAGACTGACCTCTGGTGTAATAGAAGCGGTTAGCTGGGTGCCCTGAGGCGGCGAACCGACATGGGGGAAATGAGCTAACCGCTGCGAAGGCCTCAGGAGAGGCCGCGAGCCTCCCAGACCCGCTACGTTGCCGGGCGAGAACTGGGAGAGGCGCTCGCCGGAGACCGCTGCGCCCTGAAGCACCATAGGTGGCAGGGTTGGCAGATCGACCTCCTGAGGGCACTGGGGGGACCCGGGCACCGTGAGATGAGGTGTACGCCGCGTCGCCCCAGAGGGGCCCGCCCTCGGAAGCCCTGGGCCAAAACCATCAGGGCTTCTTAGCTGCGGCCCTTCTGGACATGAGGACGGTCCTCAGATCCGCCTTAGTGCCCGAAGGGCCGGGCCCAGAGCGTCGTCGCGACTCCTGCTCCCGCCTCGGGGGAGCACGGGAGGCGACGCTCTGCTTTTGGGCCTCCCTGTAGGAGGGGGCCGTACACGGAGGAGGCTGCCCCCGCCCGGCAGCCCCACGAGCTAGAGAGCGATGGGGGAGGAACCGCTGGAACGCCGCCGCCTGAGCACGGGCCTGCTGGTATCTCTCGACGACGGAGTCTACTGCGTCGCCAAACAGGCCCGAGGGAGTAAGCGGGGCGTCCATGAGCATGACCCTGTCCTTCTCTTTCATATCGGACAGGGTCAGCCAGAGATGCCTCTCCGCCGCCACCAGGACTGCCATAGACCGACCGATAGCACGGGCGGTCTCCTTGGTGGCGCGGAGGGACAGATCAGCGGCCCGCCTGAGCTCAGCTACCTGCTCAGACGTACTCTCCCCCTGCTCATCCAGCTCTGTAAGCAGGTCAGCCTGGTACGCCTGTAACACCGCCATGGTGTGCAGACACGCACCGGCCTGACCTGCTGCCGTGTACGCCTTGCCTACCAGCGCTGAGGTGGTCCACAGCGGCTTGGTAGGCAACGCCGGAGCCTTCAGGGACGATGCAGCAGCAGGGGACAGATAGCTGGCTAGCGTCTGTTCAACCCTGGGCATCGCCCTGTAACCGGAGTAGTCCAGCCCCGCCACATTAGCGTAATGGGAAGACGTGGGGCTGAACAACCGGGCCGAAAATGGCCTATTCCAGGACCTCGACACCTCAGTGTGGAGGTCCGGAAAAAAGGGCAGGCTCCGGGGCGGAGGTGGCGGCCTACTGCGCAAAAAACGCTCCTCCAGTCTAGAGCCCTGAGGCTCAGGCCGTGACTCAGCGGGCCAGTCAATGCTAAGCTTAGCGACTGCCCGCGTAACCACCTCGAGCAGCTCCCCGTATTGAGGAGACTGCGGCTCAGGGTCGACGCTCTCCACATCGACCTCCTCGGAGGACGATAGGTGGAGCGCCGAGTCCGCTCCCCGGGGGGAAGAAACCGCAGAGCGTGCTTCCGAGCCCAGGGAGGGGACAGAGGACCTGGAGGGTGAGGAAGGAGAAAGGGACGGGCCCGTCTCCATTCCCTCCGCCAGGTCCATCTGCGAGCCCCACGAGCGCAACCGCCGCTCTGCCTCGGCAGAAGCGGGGCCGGCACCGCGAGGCACGCTAGTGAGGGCTCCCTCCTCAAAGAGAGCCCAGCGGGAGCGGAGAGTGCGCAGCGGTAAACGCTCGCAATGTGCGCAGCCGGCTCCCTCAAGAGCCGACTGAACATGCTCCGCTCCCAAACAGGCAACGCACAGACTGTGTGTATCCCCGCCCGTAATAAATCGCGGACAGGGAGGAACACACGGCCTGAAGCGCTGCCCGCTCTCGCCCTTCGTCTTATCCTTGGCTTTAGGCATGCCAACGATAAAACACCAAAAGACAAAAATAGACAGACAATAAACACAGAGCGCTTGCTGAAAACAGGAAGCTAACGCGGGGCTCGCCGCTCGGGCTTTTATGCTTCCGGGTCGCTACGTCACCCCGCCCGTGACGTCTCGCCCATCCATTGGACGGATTAGACACGTGATTCAGAGCGCGGTCACGCGGGGGCGTTCCCATAGCGTTTCGTGACGCAGCTCGAGTTCCTGAAGGGGAACTAAAGTGGATGAATGCAGAATTCTTTCCTTGGTGAAGAAAAACTCCTTCACAACATCTAGCCAAGTCAAGAACACTCTGGAGGAGGTAGGTGTATCATTATCAAAGTCTACAATCAAGAGACGCCTTCATGAATGTATAGATTTAAACCACTGAAGAACACTCAAGAACAGAAAGGCCAGATTAGACTTTACTAAATAAAATAAAATAAAATAAAATAAAAAATTTATAACAAAAAAAAAACTCTAAACAAAGCCTGACCAGTTCTGATGCAAGATTAACTTGTACCAGAATGATGGGAAGTGTATGGAGAAGGAAAGGAAAAGCTCATGATCCAAATCATACCACATGATCTGTCAAACATGGTGGAGGAAGTGTTATGGCATGGGCATGTATGGCTGCCAGTGGAACTGGGTCAGTAGTATTTATTGATGATGTGACTGCTGATAGAAGTAGCAGGATGAATTCTGAAGCCTATGGAGATGTACTTTCTGCTCAGATTCAGTCAAATGCTGCAAAACTGATAGGGGTAATCCGTGTTGGTAGCGATCATAAAGTAACAAATCCAGAAAAAGTGTGGAGGACAGATATAGTTCTTTCGGAGTATTCCCGCTGGTTCCCGCCTCGGCGTTCCCCTTCCTTTTAAAAAAAAACCCCAGTCTTCCTGTTTCTGCTGGCGTCACCTGGAATCACGTGCCTGAAAGCGCCACCTGTCCAAGACTCACTATGCCATACTAGCATGTAAGGGCAAAAAAAAAAGACGTGTAGAACGATATAACCATAAGCAATGAGTCAAGTCAAGTCAAGTGGTGTTTATTGTCATTTCAACCATATACAGCCAGTTAGTACATAGTGAAACGAAACAACGTTTCTCCAGGACCTCACAGTGTGAGTAATATGTGAGGTCATTGTGAGGTCAAACGATCCTCATACTGTGATCCTCACAGTGTGAGTAATACGTGAGCTCATTATGAATGCAAAATTTTTAGCAGGTTGTGAGGAAGTAGTTTAAATATTGTTCACCGGGGATAAGATCATCCACATCTTGGATAAGATTCCTAAAAGTTTCGCACCTACAGCACACATTACATACACTGATGCAGAAACGCGGATATGTTTCAATTTGCCTGCTTCACCTGGTATGCTGATCAGTTAAAATAACAAACACCATGCATTAATGTATTGATGTAGAGCCACTCACTTCTGTTTTGTTCTTTCAGAATTTTGTAAACAACATAACTTGAATGCTGAAGAAAATCCTCAGTTGAACACCAGCTCCCCAATATCTGTCCTGTCATCTGGTATTATGTGCATTCATTAAGAATAATTCTGTTTAATTGATTATAAAGAAGGGATATTTATCTGACTTCATGTATGGCATTTTGTTTTTAGTAGCAGAGAAGGAACCAAAGGACGAAAAATCCAAAATCACCATGGAAAAATTGTTTGGTATGTGAAATGTTATTTAGACATTATTAAATTATACAGCTATGAGTGAACCTGATTATTAAAATTATTCAGATCTGAATACTAAGATGCTCCAACAGATCAAATGTTGGAAGAGAGGCAAACTGTCATCATGAAAGACCCAGCAAAAATTAAGGTTGTTCTCATAAAGCAGGCAGATGAAGATGGCTGTGAGGAACTTTTTGAACAACAATGTTCCAGTTCTGAAACATTTGAAGCCTTCTGTCAGAAGCTTGAAGAGGACAAAAATTACAGAGAGCTTTATGTTAGTAAGGCTACACAAATATTCAGTGCATTTGAGACAAAAAATCTGTTTAATTGATTATTTATTTAGTGTGCAGGTGATAACAATGTGCTTTAAAATGTTTAAGCCTAGCATCTTTTAATTACAATAATATTCTGTATGTTTTTGTCAGGTCAACTATCTCATCCATACCCATGGAAGCTCCAGTGTAGGAGAGATGGTAAGACAGAGTATGAAGAGCATTATGACAGACAGTGTTCTCTGTCTTTACAACCGCACAGGAAAAGATGGGAAAAAGGTGTTGCCACCAGTGCTCCTGAAATTAGTTTGAAAAGTAAGTGTAGATTTTGAAGTTTGTGCATCTGAACACTGCTACAGAAAATGTAATGTCAAGACCAGTAGTTGTTAGCAATACATTTCACTGACTTATTGTTCTCTGTGTTTCAGGATCTGTCAAGAATTTCCAAGGGGAAAAAGAAATACAAGTTAAGATTCGAAAAGTCACCAAAACAACAGTATTTGTAGTAACAACATTATGAGCACACAGTGAGTGCGCTGCGCGGTTACACTTTTAGCTCGCTGTGACCTCACATTGTGACCACATCATGAGTATCCTGGGAGCTCATGGTGAGATCACTGTGAGATCAAATTGTTGACTGGGCAGACAGCACAAGACAGTACAATGACTACTGGGATAGACAATGGGCACAGTGATGCCTCCCTCCCAGACGCGCTGAACAACTTCTACGCTCGGTTTGAGGCGCAGAATGATGTGACAGCGAGGAAGTCCACCCCTCCTCCCAATGACCAGGTGCTGTGTCTAACCACGGCCAGTCAAGCTGCGGAAGGCCGCTGGACAAGACAACATTCCTGGCAGGGTGCTCAGAGGATGTGCAGATCAGCTGGCGGATGTTTTCACGGACATCTTCAACACCTCCCTGAGCAGTACCATTGTTCCAACGTTCTTCAAGGCCACCACCATCACCCCTGTGCCAAAGAAGTCTTCAGTGTCCTGCCTCAATGACCGTCCCATTGCACTTACACCCATCATCATGAAGTGCTTCGAGAGGCTCGTCAAGAGGCACATTAAGACCCTGCTGCCTCCCTCACCGGATCCCCTGCAATTCGCTTACCGCCCCAACCTCTCAACAGATGACGCCATCACCACCACCCTCCATCTGGCCCTCACCCACCTGGACAATAAAGACACATATGTTCGAATGCTGTTCATAGACTTCAGTTCTGCATTCAACACAATCATTCCTCAGCACCTGTTTGGAAAGCTGAACCTGCTGGGCCTGAACACCTCCCTCTGCAACTGGATCCTGGACTTCCTGACTGGGAGACCTCAGTCAGTCCGGATCGGGACATTGCTGTTCACTCTGCTTACTCACGACTGTGTAGCAATGCACAGCTTGAATCACATCATCAAGTTCGCCAATGGCTCCTCCGTGGAGATCGTCAAAAGCACCAAATTTCTTGGTGTTCACCTGGCGGAGAACCTCACCTGGTCACTCAACACCAGTTCCATAACTAAGAAAGCCCAGCAGCACCTGTAATTTCTGAGAAGACTGAGGAAAGCAGATCTCCCACCCCCCATCGTCACCACTACAGAGGGACTATCGAGAGCATCCTGAGCAGCTGCATCACTGCCTGGTTTGCGAATTGCACCGTCTTGGATTGCAAGACCCTTCAGCAGATGGTGAGGACAGCTGAGAAGATCATCGGGGTCTCTCTTCCCTTCCTCACAGACATTCACACCTCACGATGCATCCGCAAAGCCACCAGCATTGTGGCTGACCCAACACACCCCTCTCATACACTCTTCACCCTCCTGCTGTCTGATAAACGGTAACGAAGCATTTGGGCCCTCACGACCAGACTGTGCAATAGTTTCTTCCCCCATGCCATCAGACTCCTCAATACTCAGAAACTAGACTGAAGGAACACACACACACAGACAACTGTGCATCCTCCATCCTCTTTGCAATTTTTTTTTTTTTGCAAGTTTTGTACATTACATTATGCTGCTACAATATTTATTATACTGTACATAGGCTGCTATTCTTATGTCTACACTATTTCAGCTACTTATATTGTACTCTTATACTCTTTGCACTATTCTCACTGGACTCACTTTCAAATAGAACTGTGTACTGTGTAATGACCTAAATACCTCGATGTTTTTTAAAACAGTATAAAAGTATGTATTATAAAGACCCCTTTATGTGGCAGCGCTACAAGTTGTTCCCTTGATGTGCAGTCATGAGTGGTCTACCTGAAGTCTACAATCATCTGTTTTATTATTATCAACATTAAGAGATAGACTATTGTCTCTACACCATTCTACAAGCTGGTTCACCTCCTCTCTGTATGCTGGTTCATCATTGTTGCTGATGAGGCCCACGACTATATTGTCGTCAGCAAACCTGATGATGTGATTTGAACTGTACTGTGCAGCACAGTCGTGAGTCAGCAGGGTAAACAGCAGTGGACTGAGCACACAGCCTTGGGGAGTGCTGGTGTTCACTGTGGTCAAAAAGTTCAGAATCCAGTTTCAGAGGGAGATGTTCAAACCCAGCTGGCCCACTTTAGTTTCTGTGGGATGACTGCGTTGCATGCTGAACTGAAGTCTATGAACAGCATCCTTACATAGTTGTCCTTTTTGTCCAGATGGGTCAGAGAAAGGTGGATGGAAGCAGATATGGCAATCTTTGTTGAGCGGTTGGATAGTAGGCATACTGAAATAGATCCAGTGTGTTGGGAAGACTGCACTTTATGTGTTCCTCAGGAATTTAATTAACGTACAGTTCTCTAGGATGAGACAACCCTGGCACAAAACATATCTTTCTGAGATACCAGTGATCCTGACCCCTTCTGCTCTCCGGACCTGCCTGATCCATCCTGATGCCCTACTTCTGGTTGGAGTTCTTATCACTTGGAGATCACTCGCTGCTGCTGGGGATGGCCGCACATAGACAGCCTGAAGATCACCATTACTTGCAAGCTATGCAGCTAGCAGTCAGGGCTACACAGCTGAAGAAAGAGCAGGATGTTGCACGGTATTATATTTAGCTCGGGCTAACTGTATATGTAGCTGTGCAGTGTGGCTGCAGTGGACGCAGCCGCATGTGAAATGAAACGTGGATAAAAAACTCAGTTGGTCACTTTCCATTCTGAATAATTTCTGTGAACTTTCATTAAAGACGACGCACACAGCATGAAAATAATTGCTGAGGGATCATTCACAATTTACTGTAACATTACTTCAAGTGTACTTTATATAGGTAAATTTTACAGTTATCCTATTTTTATTTTTGCTTTCTTAACATTCTTTTATTCTTCCTCTTGACTTTCATATAGCTAGGATATCTGTGCTCAAATTTTATTACATAGGCGTATCACATTTATTCATTTATTATTGAAACACCTAAATTTGGAACAGGTGAGAACAATGATGACACATGGGGAGACAACCAATGACAGGACATGGGTGGAGACAGGACATGAACCAAAACAGAACACACATGTGAAAGTAAACAGTAAAAAAGTCCTAACCTGGAAGCGTGCGATGTCACGCTGAGCTGAGCGCTCTGATACTCAACGCGAGGGGGAAATTCTTGACATAATATACTTCTAGCAATAACTAGAAGATAATTCTTTGAAGTCAGATTAGTAATTAAATGTATTGGAGTCAGATATTTAAATCATAAAATTAAAACATGCATTTAACCTTTGGCCGCACTTATTTCCGTCCTTGGTCATATGAGAGCAGTGGAATAAGATAACACTTTATAATTTAGTCCCACTCTGCGTGCTATCACTGCCACCATTTACCATGAAAGCAGCTCAAAGGCTTCTTAAGGCAAAGAAATTAAATGTTTTTAAATGTCCGATGACCTCAGCCAAATTGAGCTGCTTTTCACTTACTGAAGACAAAAAGACCCATAAACAAGCAGCAACTGAAGGCGGCTGCAGTAAAGGCCTGGCAAAGCAGCTCAAGAGAGGAAATTTAGCATTTGGTGATGTCCATGAAATATTGTATATAAATAAATATAAAAAATATTGTAAGCATAAAATGTTAACCATGAAATGTGTACTCATATTTGATAACATGTAATCCTCAATGTTATAGATGTATGGAACCAGTGTAGTGCTCAAGGTAACACAGAGGCCTGAACGTGATCTATATGACCTTACATAGGCATCGGTATCCTGCTAAGTGGGGAGAAATTTTAAATTTAAGTGAGAAAGGCTGCCTTAAACACTAACATAAGCATATATGGGAATGTTGGCCCTCTGAAGAGTTGGGGAGCTTTCTCTGCAGAGAACCGCTCGGCTTTATTTTTTGGAAGAATAAAGTCTATGGCCTCGAACCTCTGCTCTCCGAAGTGATCTTTGATCTTCATTACTGGCTACAACACAGACTTCAGGCAGTCACTGACTGCAAAGGATTTGCATCCAAGTATTAAAAATAATCCAAATATTTATGATTATGTTAGTTTGTCTAATTACTTTTGTAATGTGAAAATGGACCTGTGAAATTTTACCTGTGAAAATGGAGTGACTCTGTAAAAAAAAATCCTAAATGGTTAATGCAATATTTTTGTTAAACCCCTTAAATTAAAGCTGAAAGTCTACACATTTCAAATCCATTGTGGTGGTGTACAGAGGCAAAACCATGAAAATTGTGTCACTGTCCAAATACTTGACCTGACTATATAGATCATGATACTGTAAAGATGTTGTGAATCATTAGAGAACCTATAGATTATTATATATGTATATGTACGTACATATACTGTATATCTATGTATATATGTATATGTATGTATATGTGTGTGTGTGTGTGTGTGTATAAAAACACAGAAAATTGGCCTTGCTGTCCCAATATTTTCAGAGAGTGCTGTGTGTTTGTATATACACATACACACACACACCCACACACACACACAAAACAGTGGAGCTGGCCTGAGAGCCTAGGTTAAATCTTTTGATTTTATAATTTTATGCACTTTAATTTAAAAATAAATGCACTTATGCACTTTGTTAACAGCCAGGTTTGTAAACAATATAACAGCGCCGTTTGGTTTGTATTTATTCATTGCGCCGTCTTGTGGACTGTTGATTTAAAAATCTGGTCTTCATTAGTTATTCTTTTCCAAATGAAAGACTTGCATTTTTACAAATCTCCCTTATAAATCAGATCAATATATATGAAAAATACCTGAAAACAGATTTTGGTGGGCTTAATGGGCACACTTACCCTATGCTCTTACTGAAGCACTAAACATTTATGTGAAATTCTACAGAAAAATCCCACCATGGTGTAGGAAAGGTTTTTTTTCCAGGTTTGTTTTGTTCAGTGTTCAGAAAATGTCAACTTTACTTAACTTTAAGTCCTTATTTGCACTGAAATAGCATTTCATAATGACAAAAGCTCAAGAAACTTTTCAAAATATATTTTGGTTCTATCTGTGAATTAAATGTTACTGATTGTAAGAAACAGACACATCGTTTAATATCGATCGCAGGCCCTCGAATCGATCAAACTGAAATCACTGGCTAAAAGAATCAATATTAGATCATATTGTCATGAAACTTGCGATTTACACCCCTAATGACAGGTAAGACCCCTTTCCCCCCATATGCACCCCTCTTACCTCCTTCATGGTGAAAACATCCTTATCTGCACCTGCATCTTTTAACAGGGTATGTAATTGCACTCTGGGTCTTAACTGAAGAAAAAAAAAGAAAGGATATATAAATAAAGATTGACATCACAACTCCGAGGTTTCAGAGAGCTTCCTGAATGCTAGTTTAACTCACCAGCTTTTCATTGTAAATCCTGTTTAGCTGCGAACTGCTCAGACAATTTTCTGTAGCCATGGTATCTGTGGAGTGAAAAAAAAAACACAAGAAACAACAAATGCAGGTATGATTACAGCTTGTTATCTAACAGCTTGTTCAATGAAACACAGCAAAGCACCTGAATCAAATAAATAAATCTCTATATTACATTCATTACATTCTATATTACCCCTTCAAAATTTTGAACACACCTTTTTAACAACAAATGCAGTCTTCACAGGCAAAACCCAAGAGTAGACATTCAGAGCTATTAATTTTTTAAACAATCAATTTAGCAGGGCACACCTGGGCAACAAGAAACACCTGTCAGTCACAGGTTCCAATATTTTTGATCACTTGAAAAAATGGGATAAACCAACATGAAGACCAGAGAGCTGTCTATGGGAGAAAAGCATGCCATTTTGAAGCTGAGAAAAGAGGGAAAATCTATCAGAGTCATTGCTCAAGCATTGGGAATAGCCAATACAACAATTTGGAATGCCCTGAAAAAGAAAGAACCCACTGGTGTATTAACAACCAGACACTGAACAGGTCGGCCAAAGAAACAACAGCAGTTAATGACAGAAACATTGTGAGAGCTGTGAAGAAAAACCCAAAAACAACAGTTAGTGACATCACCAGCAACCTCCACAGGGCAGGGTTGAAGGTATCACAATCCACCATTCGAGAAGACTTCAAGTGCAGAAATATAGAGGCCATATCACAAAATGCAAAAGCATTCATCAGCAGTAAGTATCAGAAGGTCAGATTGGAATTCGCAAAGAAATACAGAGATGAGCCAGAAAAGTTCTGGAACCAAGATTAACCTCTACCAAAGTGATGGAAAGGCCAAAGTGTGGAGAAAGAAAGGATCTGCTCATGATCCAAAACATATAAGCACATCTGTGGAACATGGAGGAGGCAGTGTCATGGCTTGGGCTTGCATGGCTGCTTCTGGAACAGGCTCACTAATGTTTATTGATGATGGAACTCATGATGGTAGCAGCAGAATGAATTCAGAAGTCTACAGAAACATTCTGTCTGCCAATTTACAGAGAAATGCATCCAATCTAATTGGGAGGAACTTCATCCAAAACACACTGCCAACACAACAACGGACTTCATCAGGGAAAAAAAAAGTGGAAAGTTTTAGACTGGCCAAGTCAATCACCAGACCTTAACCCAAGCATTTCACCTCCTTAAGAGGAGACTGAAGGGAGAAACCACCCAAAACAAACAACAACTGAAAGAAGCTGCGCTACACATAAAACCTTACCATGGATGGGCTACAACAGCAGAAGACCACATCACGTTCCATTCCTGTCACCCAAGAACTGTCATGGTATCTGGGGCACTTCCAACTTGAGCTGCTAGAAGGTACCCTGGCTGTCTCGCAAGATGACTTCTGTTGTCTCCCTGATTTCCTGTATTAACTATGCTCATGAGTTTCCTGTTTTCTTGATTAGTTACTCTATTTAAGTTCTTTGGTTTTTTTTCTTTTAGTTGCTGTCAAGTCAGGTTATGTTTGTGTCTCTGGTTTTATTGCATTTGTTATAGTTTGTACTATGCATAGTCTGTTTTAATAGTTTAAGCATTTTCTAGTCTTGTTTTCTTAGTTTGGCTCAGTTTCTGGTTATCCTGGTGTTATGGTGTTTCCTGTGCCTGTTTCCTTGGGTTATGGTTCCCTAAATAAAGAAGTTCTGCATGCGCATCTGTCTCCATGGATTTCCTCATGACAAGAACAGGAATCTGAGGCTATCATGGGCACAGACACAACCAAACTGTTTCCTAGAAAGGTGGCATATACAAACTGGACAGTTGAAGACTGGAAATAGGCCAAGTGATATTTTTTATAATCTTCAACTGTCCAGTTTGGGTGAGTCTGTGCCCATGATAGCCTCAGATTCTTGTTTTTGGCTGACAGGAGTGGAACCTGATGGGGTCTTCTTCTGTTGTTCACCACAAGGTTTGATGTGCATTCTGAGATGTTCTTCTGCTCACTGCAGTTCTAAAGAGTGGTTATCTGAGTTACTATATTCTTCCTTGCAGTTCAAACCATTCTGGCCATTTTCCTCTGACCTCTCTTATCAACAAGGCGTTTCCAACTATAGAACAGTCACTCAATGTTTTTACTTTTTTGACCATTATGTGTAAATGCTAAAGACTCCCAGGAGATCAGCAGTTTCTGAAATACGCAAACCAGCCCATCTAGTACCAATATCCATGCCACGATCAAAGTCACACAGATTATACTTTTCTTCATTCTGATGTTTGAGGTGAACATTTACTGACGGTCTTGACCTGTATCTGCATGATCTTTTGCATTGCGCTGCTGCCACATGATTGGCTGATTTAGAATACTGTTCAGTGTCAGTGTGGAAGACTGGAGTGCACACGGTAACCATGGTGATAGAATAGCGTGAGAGCAGGGTCCATTTCAACGTAGAATTGTAGAACGTCACCATGGTGCTGGCGCAGCACGCAGGCGTTAGATTTGAGAACACTCTTTAGTGCAGAAAAAAGTGATTTTTTTTGCATACTGTTTAGCATGCTAGTATGAGACAAGAGTTAGCGTGAGTTGCCAATTTAGTTTTTTTGGAAATTAAAACAAGACAGAATAATAGGATGATCTTTTTGCCACACTGCTCGGCCATGCACACTCCATGCACTGACTAAATGTTGTGTTTATCAGGTCGAGAGGGATTAGATTTTCCGTAAAATAGAGGATGGATGAAGTTGCCATCATCATTACCTTTATTCAGTTTTAGTCAATGATGAAAAGATAAGAAGGAGGTGTCTTGTCCATTCCAGGAAGAAAAAAAATTGTGTTCAGCATCAATCATGATGAGTCAGACAGAACACAGCTGATGAGGTATTACCTAAAATGACTGCAAGGGATTTCCAACCATTCTCAATCATGGAGGACAAGGGATTTAGAAGCTACACACATGCTCTCAATCCAATGTATGTTCTTCCAAGCAGGAAAACACTCTAAACAACTATTCAAAAAACTGCATGACAGAGAACATGCTTCACTGCAAGAAAGTGCCAGCAGTTTGGGTGACAACTGACAGCTGGACATCCAGAGCCACCACTTCCTTCATGTCTGTTATATGTCACTTCATTGAAAACGATAAAATGGTGTCCTGTCTTCTGGACTGTTTTGAGTTTAGTGACAGACACACTTCAGAGAAGTGGCAAAAGAGTGGCAAGTAAAAAACGTGCTTTGCTGTGGTTAGGAGGAAGTGCGAGAGACATGCACCGTTCTGGAACCCTTTGAGCAGGTCACTGTGGAGATCAATGCAGACAGGTACAGTGGACAATTGTTATTACATTATTTATTATTATATAACTGCATATTAGAGGTGAATGTTATGGCAGTAATAATAGAGAAGAATAAACTGAACAAAGTCCATATATCGCATAATAAAACAAAGCATAATTTTGTTACTGTGATCCTATCTTGAGAAGCCCTATATCCAAAGAGCTGCAGACCTGCTAAGCTGGTGGGAGACCAAGGCTTCAGTCTACTCACCATCAAAGTGATGACAGGTAGCAACATCAGTCCCTTCAGAAATAATCTTCTCCAAAACAGGGCAGATAATAACAGAGAGATGAAACCAGACCAGCTCCTCTAAGCTGAGGCACTTAGTCTTTCTTTAGGCCAATCTCCCCAAAGACAATGATTCACTGTTTCATTGTTAATAGTGTGAATAGCCAGCGCACTAAGAAAGAAAAGTGCTCCTCACACATCTGCCACTGTGGTGGTGAAAGAATAGCTCCGCTTCAGCACCCCTTCTGTTTTGGACAGCCCAACAGCACGTGGCTGTAAGGCAGGGTGGCTTAAACACACACGGCTGGTGGCTAATGATTACAGCAGCAGCTCTCCGCCATCCTGCAGCCACCAGGAGAGCATAAAAGGGCTGTCCATACACAGGCAGGTGAGCAATTTCTTCCCTAACTGTAGTGTCTCTCACAGGAGACACCGGATCAGAGGAAAACTACGCTCCCTGGCTGTCTCACCCAGAACACCTCCGCATACCTCACTTCCCTCTCCCTTTCCCCACCTCACAGACTTTCCTTAATAAAAGAGTACTATTTTTCCTGCAATCCGCCTCTTGTGTGTCTGTGTTCAGCCCACTGTATCCTAGAGTTGCTACAATAAATACAGCTAAAACTGCCAGATACTGCTGTTTTGCACATTGTAATTTATTTTGTATTCATTATATGACACACCGTATTCCACTGAGTGTCGTTTGTTTGGAATGGTTTTTATTTTGGATAGTTCAATATAAATACAACTTTCAATACACGTGTAATAGTGTTTGAGGTTTTTACATTATTTAAGGTTTTTATACCAAACATAATGTAAAAATAAAGCTGCAAGCAGCAATTATGGGGCCAAGCACAACAGAGACAAAGTAAGGAGATAATCAAGCGTCAGAGCATGGTCATGATTTACATATCAAGTTTCTGTGCAAATAGCAGTAGTGTTGCCAAAATATTTCATAAAACACTATGCGGTGCTTATGTCAAAGCATTTAATGGAAATGGTTGGAGATATCAAAAAGTTTTTTGATAGCATACTCCGATAATCATCTATGTAAAATGTGGTGAAGATTGGATAAATGGTCTAGGAGGACTCTGAAAAGGTAGGTTTTTAACATGACTCAAAATAGTGGACAGACAAAATGGCCTATTTTGGAAAAATTAATATCAGTGGTTTCGGACTGACAGTTCGGTTTGGTCTGGCATGGACGGAAGATGATCTGAGTCGAATATGGTGAAAATTGGATGAACGGTCCAAAAAGCAAAAGCATGCTTTTTTTTCACATCTCGTGGTGCTGTTCCAAAACTGTGTGGCTACCCTCAAGTCATGATGGCTATGACATATACTAAGTTTAGTCTGAATACTCTAAAGTGTTACGGAGATATAGCCTCACGTCCTAATCAACTTGAATTCCACAATTTTTTGTCGGCATGGTCTGATGATGAGCTGATTCGATTTTGATGAAAATCAGATGAATGGTCTAGGAGGAGTTTGAAAAAGTAGGTTTTTCAGAAAATTCAAAATGGTGGAAAATCTTGTCAATCTCATCAAAATTAAAATCGTGGCATTCAACTCAGCATGGGCCAAGGAACTAGAGGAAGCTTTTTTTTTCCTCTAGCCCTTATGGTTGAAAAGTTATTAGCATAAACATGAGTGCAACTTTGAGCTGTTGGTGGCGCTAGAGGTTTTGAGATAGAGACTTCGAACTTGGTGTGGTAACAGGTCAGACTGTCCTCTATCTGTGTGCAAAATTTCACAACTTTTTACCACACGGTTCTATGGGCTGCCATAGACTTCCATGGTGGAAGAAGAATAATATTAATAAGAACACAAACGAATACAAGAGGGGTCTTTGCCTCTTTAGGGCTTTAGTATAATTACACTGAATAATATGTGCACACATACCAACAATAGGTCAAAACATTGCTAAATCTGGCTGAATTCTAAAAGCCAGAAAGGGTACTAAATGAAGAGCCGTTTGGGAGCCGAAAGAGTCGGCTCTTATAGCTGAGCTTAGCCAAAGGATCTGGCTCACTAAAAAGAGACGGAATTCCCATCACTGTGCTGAATCGGTGTCGCACGCTACATGCCCGGACATGTCTCATTACGCTCAAACATGAAGTCGCCAGTAGGCGTTCCTACTACTGGTTGCCATAGTAACATTTATCAGTGGGTGGTGCAACTAGCCTTCCACTTTTGACAACAAACCGCTAAAATTAAACATCCTGGAGGGAGAGCGTTTGTATATAAAATTCACCAGTGTATGTAGGCATCATATCCTAAGAGATGAAGGAAAAGCAGTGTGTGTTCTTTGCCATTGTGGCCATCTATCTGCAGCAAAAGTGCAAGTGCTGGATTGTCTGGGTCCACGAAACAATTTGGACCCGCAGGCAACATGGCGGTTTACAGATCACGTACGCTGTACTGTCTTCACTCCCATTGGTAGTCTCTGCACCAAGTGGCTCCAAATTTGCAGAAACTTTTCTCAACAACTCGTAGCCAACAGTCGCTGTCAGTCCTGTTGCAGGAAGTCACCAGCTCTCACTGAAAATGAACGGTCTCCTGTCGCTTTGTCGCTGCAAGTCGCTGTATGAGTGAACGTACCGTGACAGGGCGGTTTAAACCAGCCTCCAGCATTGTGTAATGAGAACACAACCTCGTGCCAAGACTGAACAGCTTAAACACTGATTCTCTCAGCACACAGCTAGAGAGGTTACATCATGTGTATGTCTAGTACACATGCTTGGGGTTGAGTTAACACCTCAACATATTTAAAAATGTGATGTACATGTGCATAACCCTGAACTGATTAGAATCTTCCAGCAAAACATGTACTGCATGCACATAAATCTAATGCAAGTTAAATGTTAGGTAATGATATCTGGTTTAAAATGTTTTGCTTTTACAACAGCTGCAAGAGAAAATGCACAAGTCCTGACAATAACAACTGACAGCTGCCAACTGCAAAATAAATTATTTTACTGCTTCTTTTTTGTAACCTTACCCATGTGTAATGTCAACAAACACCACTATAAATTCCTACCTCTTATCTTGCCAGTAAAATGCATTCTCTGAGCAAAGCCCAGAATCAAGCATGTTTACATTAGCATCGCCTAAACAGCAGTGTTATCTTGCTAGCTGGATTTAATTATATAATACCCTGACAAGCATTTTTGCGAGCTAAAATGACTATAAACTCTCCTTGTAGCTTGTTAGAATTTACATTATAACATTAGACATTAGTTAACGTCAAACAAATAGTGTGCAGTTAAAATAGACATCCTAGATATGTTCTCTGACAACAAATACGATTTATTACTTAAAAAACAAACAAAAAAAAACAACGCGCTTAAATAAGAGTTAACCAAAAGCTAAACATTTCCTACCTTACGAACTCTGATGGTCGGCGGTTAAAATTTGACGGTTGAAGATATTTTTTTCGAAATCAGCTCGCTCGCACGTGCTGCACGCGCGCGTAAACAAGGCGCGCGCTGAGTCTCCTGTTACATTAGTCCAGTGTCAGCGTGTCCCGTTTGCCTTCACTGCGCATGTGCGAAATGACGTTCGCTGTGACAATACATTCCATACTTTAATGTATGTATTTAATTACAAACTGTCTAACAACGTGAAATTCTTCTGATGCCAGTACTGTGTACATCTTTAATCAGGTAAACTATTCAACACACTTCACCCCCAGAGCATTCGTTTCCACTGAGACTCCTGTATATTACAGTGTGAGGAGTTATAAAGCACTACAGCCACGCTGGTGAGGTATTTAAGTGTCATCTTTATGTATAACAAGTTCCATCTATAGAACAGTCTCTATTACACTGGGAAGCCAGGGGGAACAGACTTACCTGGAGGCCTGAGAAAAGTGTTTTCTTCCTGTAAATTACAGTGTGAGGATTTTAAAGCACTACAGTCATGCTGGTGTGGTATTTAAGTGCAACATATCATATAGCTTGTTGAATACTGCATACAGAAATACCAAATCAACACTAGCAATATTATTATCACTTACATCTTCATGTTTGCAGTCCTCTGGGACTGACACTACTTTTTTCCCTAGTTCCAGTTCTGTGGTAGCCTTTGGTGTTAGAATTGTGGGTAACACGCAAACTATGAGGTCTGTGCACTTGATAGAAGCTGAGCAAACCATCCTTTGCCTTTCTTTGCTTCAGTTTTTGATTTAAACATTTTGGGAAAGTGTCTAAGAAAAATCAAGAAAAATACAGCAGTTAAAAGTATGGTGTTTTTTTTTTTTGAGTACTAACGATGAGTTGTGTCGGCGGGCCGGCAGCCTGTGCATGGATCCTCGCAGCCGTACCCAGGCCATCACGCACCTGGCCCACTCGCACCTGCTGGGGGGACACTTGGGGGCCCTTACTACCCTGGAAAAACTGAAGGACCGCTTCCTCTGGCCTGGAATGGACACAGAAGTCTGTGCCTTCTGCCAGCAGTGCCCCCAGTGTAAGAGGACTACCCCTTATAAGCCTGCTCCCATGCCCCTCATCCCTCTCCCCATTATCGGTGTCCCCTTCGAGAGAGTAGGCATGGACCTCGTAAGACCCCTGCCAAAGTCTGCCCCGGGCAACAAATACATCTTAGTCTTCATAGACTATACAACCCACTACCCGAGGCAGTTCCCCTTTGGAAGTCCACCTCCCTGAACATCACCCGTGAGCTCCTGCTCCTCTTCAGCCATGTTGGAGTCACGAAAGACATCATCACCGAACGAGGTGCGCCTTTTATGTTTAAAATAATGGCGGCTCTGTGTCGGTTGTTGCAGGTGAAACATCTGAGCACGTCTGTCTACCACCCCCAGACCAATAGACTGATAGAGTGCTTCAACCAGACACTGAAGAGGATGCTCCAGAGGGTGGGAGATGAGGAGGGGAAGAACTGGGACCTTCTCCTCCCCTAAGTCCTCTTCAACTGTCCGAGACATCCCGGCGACCGCAGGGGTTGCTGGACATGGCCTGGGAATCACGGGAAGAGCAGCCCTCCCCCTACCGCTCCCTTATCGTCTACATCCAGGAGATGCCGGAGTGGATTAACAAGGTGATGCCCCTTGTCAGCGAGCATATGGAGGCTGCCCAGCGAGAGCAGAGGAGCCTGCAAACAAGGTCCTCCTCCTTCTTCCCGATGCCACCTGCAAATTCCTTTCTCGATGGTAGGGCCTGTTCACAGTCCTTGAGAAGGTGAGCCCTGTCAACTACCGCCTGCAGCAGCCAGGTAAGTGCAAAGACACTCAAATATACCATATAAACCTGTTAAAAAAGTGGACTGTCCCTGCCCCTGTGGTGTTTGTATACACGAGCCTTCCACAGATCCGGTCAGAATGTACCTTGGTCCACCAAAGAGAGGAGCTCACGCCGGCCTAGAGCCAGGAGTTGTTTGAGCTGGTGGATCAGTTTTCCAATGTCTTCTCCTCAATCCCCGGGCTCACGCATCTGGTCCACCACAACATAAAGACCCCACCAGTAGTTGTGGCCCGACAGCAGCCCTACAGCGTCCCCGAGACCCGCTGCAGGGCAATCAAGGAGGAAGTCAGCCGGATGCTCCGAGATGGAATCAATGAGGAGTCCACCAGTCCCTGGTCCAGCCCCATCTTCGTGCTGCCCAAGCCTGATGGGAGTATCAGGCTGTGTAATGACTTCTGGAAGCTGAACCAGATCTTGGACTTTGACAGCTACACCTTCCCTAGGGTTGAGGACCTGGTGGAGCGGCTGGGGAAGGCCTGGCTCATTTCAACCCTTGACCCGACTAAGGGCTACTGGTAGGGGGCCTTGAGCCTGGAGGCCAAACCCAAGATGGACTTTTCCACCTCCCACGGCCACTGGGAGTACCAGGTCCTCCCATTGAGCCTGCACGAAGCACCAGCCACTTTCCAGCATCTGACAGAAGTTGTCCTGTGGCCCCACCACCCAGTATGCTGTTGCATACATGGACAACGTTTTCATACACTCCTCCACCTACACCATCTCAGGGAGGTCCTGGGGGAGCTCCGGAAGTCTGGGCTGATCGCCAACCCCACCCTAGTCTAACCGAGGCACAGTACCTCAGGTACCACATCAGCAGGGGGCTCCTGATGCTAGAGGAGTAGAAAGTGGAAGCAGTGAGAGAGTACCCAAGACCCACAACCAAGAAACAAAGTATCACAAAAGACAAAGATAAAAAAAAAAATAATTTATACAATTGTCCCTGTCCAGTCTGGTACAAATTCTGATAAGTCAAAGCCCACGCTGGTAATTGTTTTTTCTTTTAACTAGATAAAAAAGTAAGCTTGAAGACTTGTCATCCTGTTACGTAGTTCAAATTGGTTGTACATACCCATCCAGCTTACTGGTTTAAATTAGCATTATCCGTTTTACTAGATATTCTGAGGTTCTTTGGGAACATGCCAAAAATGTCCAGTAGCACTTGTTCTCAAATCAAGCACAAGTAGGCAGGTGCCACCAACTCTGTAAACCTAAGACTGCCATCTAGTAGCTGCTTGCCTAAGCACAGTTGTGTGTGGATAGCGCAAGGCTAAAACTGCAGAAATAAATTCTCAAAATCAAAATGAACTGAACAGAATTGAGTCAGAAAAGATGTCAATGAATGCACGCATGTCACCTAATCCACAAATGCACATCATCTTTTTGGTATGCACAAATGATACAGTAATACAAAATAGAACATTTGTAGTCACAACTATGTCTTTATTTGCACAAATAATTTAATCATTTAATTCTGAATTTCCCAGACTCAAATTGTAAGGCATTTGTTTGTGGATAGTAAGATTCATTTGCAACATTTATCAAGTTCATGGATAATTGTGTATGCATTTTTTAATAATTTTGGAACTAATTTCATCCCATAGTAATTACATGTGTTATGTGTGGTAATTAAGTGGGTTTAGTCAGAAAGAATGGACGGTGTGAAAAAGCTTATGTTTTTAGGGGTCCAAGCACCAAAGGTGCTACAATCCTACTGTTTTTGTTAAATTTTTTTTATTTTTTAGGGGTCCAAGCACCAAAGGTGCTGGAACCCTCTTGTAATTGTCAGGATTTTTTCTGTCTTCTTCTTCTCCTTCTTCTTTTTCTTCTTCTTCTTCTGCCTTAAAACTAATCATGCAGACCAAGCTACTCAGGCAAGTGACAAAGGCCCGATCAGCCTAATGGTGGCGCTATAGTAGTGGGCTTTACAT
Source organism: Pangasianodon hypophthalmus (assembly GCF_027358585.1). Lineage (NCBI taxonomy): Eukaryota > Metazoa > Chordata > Actinopteri > Siluriformes > Pangasiidae > Pangasianodon > Pangasianodon hypophthalmus. Next base: position 36,042 of record NC_069728.1, on the reverse strand, counting down.
TTTGGTCAATACCTCATGAACTGTGAGTCCTACAAACAAAATTCTTACATTTTTTTTAGAATATCCCTGGGTTCTCCCAACAAAAATATCCTCAAGAATCATTAAACTTCACCCACTTAGAATATGTGAAACCTACTTTTGTAAACTATTCTGAGAATTTTTTTTTTCGGCCCATCCTCACAAATTTAAGGGTCAAATCACTCATCACAGTGTGAACCTCAATCCTTATGAAAAAAACATGTTGTGATTTTTAAATAATATGGCACCACCTGTCAATCAATTCTAGTGAGGCAGAGTCCAATATACTTAAACAGCTATAAGACAGGGTTATCATTGAAATATCACCACCAAATTTGGTAGTTATGTCCCATATCCCACCCTGTCCTCAGCCAAAAGAAATGATATATACCCACCTGAAGGGGGCACTATAGTAAAATTTAATTCAATTCAATTTTATTTGTATAGTGCTTTTAACAATACACATTATCACAAAGAAGCTTTACAGAAATATATAAATTCAAGATAGTGCGATTATAAATAATTCCCTTCTAAACTGAATAGTATATGGTCAAAAAGTGTGAATGTGTAACTAGGAGCTTATGAGCTTATGACCAACTGATCAGTATAAGAATCAGAGTTATTTTTGAATTCATTACAGTTTTAACATGAAGTCTATTTTTTTGAATTTATCAACTGTTCACGGATGGAGACTTGAGTGCAAAACTGTCCAAAGCCATCTTCATGGTTTCTAAGTGGTACCATCCTCAGCTGCAGAGAGTGATTTTCAGGTGATGAGAACTCCAGCCAGAAGGGCATCAGGATGGATCAGGCAGGTCCGGAGACCTCGTGTAGCTTGACAGAGAGAGTAAGAGAGAGAGAGAGTAAGAGAGAGAGAGACAGAAACACAGATGGTTAGGTCATGTAATGGTTAAAGAAAATATACATTGTGTGCAGAGTTCAAGCAGGGACTCTGGCAAGACTAGCTATGACAGCATAACTAAAAGGAAGAGCCAGAAAGTAACACAGACCCAAGGCCCCCTGGGACATAAAGCGGCTAGCCACTCCACCGTCAACAGACAAATTTACCTTGTGGTTTATATCTTCACAACTGTAGGGAATAGAGTTACATCTGCAGAATTCCTGGGTCCTCCTACATCTTTTTCCATATGTTTTAATTATTTTTGGCTGACATCCTTTCTACTATAAATAGATGTTACTTCAATGTCATTGTTTTCAACATTATAAGCTGTCAGCTTTCAATAATAGTCCACTGTTGATCTGACATAGAAATTTCGATCTCAACCAAAATTATGATTCTGATAAAAAAAAAAATCAACAATGGATCAATGTCAGCTTGCTATTTGGGTTAAATGTCATTGATCTTTAGTGACCAAATGGTTTGGCCAGTCAAAATTGTTTCTGTCAGCAAATTCTCTCCTTGCTACATTTCATATTTTATAGTTGACCATATAGATCCTTCCATACAGTGACACATGCACTGACATGCAGTTGACCGCGAAATCATGATGACCATGAACAGTTTGTAGTCTTCCAAAGGTCAATTTGGATCTGGAAAGCACCAGTGTGTTTTTGGATCTAGAACCATCCTTGTAGTTATATCAGGTAAGGAAAGGATTAAATTCATATTACAGTTTCACAAAATGCAGATATGTACATAATGGTGAGAACGATGGCACATACATTTTGAAGTTGGTGGTGTTTTGGAAAGTTTTACCCTCGAAATAATGGTGTATGTAGATATAGGCAAATTCACTAATGTTAGCACTGGTAAATAAATTTTGCTGCTGTTAACATTAGCTTAGACGTTAGTGTGGTAATATTCATGTTTCAGGCTTACATGAATACATATGGGCTGTGTTGTTATCATATTTTGGACAGTTTTTTTTTGGAGAGTGTTAAAAGCAGTAACTCTCTCATAGGAGGAGCATTACATGCATGAGTACGGAGAAACTAATCTGATTTCAGCATTAATGGTTATAAAACACTGATGTAATATAGAGTAATTTACCTTTGATCGAGGAGCTGAGAATGCATTGAATAAAGTGAACAAAAGTAGTCCAGCAACATGCGTTGTCTCTTTTACTTGGACAAGAGTAAAATGGCGACTTCAAATTTCCCAGTGGCACAAAAGTACGGAAGAGCACCACAAGAGTGTCAGTGGACAAAATTATATCACATCCATAGTGGTTTAGCACTACCATTGAAAATAAATGAGAATTGGTTGCACAGCTGGGTTTTGAAGCCACTTGTGTGGCAAGAACCTTCACCCAAAGAGGTTTACAAGCGTTGTCAATTCTGCCCAAACTAGGGTTGCAGAGGGATTCAATGCTGCTTAATTATACAAGAGACTTGTATTGCAAAAGAAACTAAATTGCAAAGAAAAAGAGTAGCTGGCGAACCAGAAAGAGTATATGATGGACGAGAGCCCTTTCCTCCTCCGGCCATTTCTACAGAGATGCAGCATGCTTAAAAAGCTCCAAGAAGGCATCCTTATCATCCGTGGAGGCCATCTTGGTGAACATCAGGTGTGGCATGGTGGTAGGGGACACCTGGAGATGTGGTGGCAGGTTGAGGAGAGATTGGTGTTGGTTTGGTGGAGGGTGGCAAGGAACTTTATGATCTTACTGAGTGGGGAGGCTTCAATGGGGGTGCCTGAGTCTTCCAGCATCCCAGGTTTCCACCTCACTGAAGAACATGGTGTGCAAGGGTGTGGAGGAAGACTCAGGAGACAGACAGAATTTGCACCGCACTTTTTTGTATTTATTTGCACAGCGCACCTTCAACAACTCAAACAAAAACACAAAACCAAATGGGCCGACACTAGCTCATGGCTTTCGCCTTCGAGTCCAGGTGTGTGCAATCACAGACTGTCATGAACATGACAGTGAGCAAGCATGTTGGGAGTTGAAATCCGAGTCGGCCATTATTAAAGGTAGTGAGGTGAGTTGAGAACTGGAGTTCATGGCGGCCATGTTTGTAGGCCGTAAGGCAGTTTGGGATATGTGACAATATTTGTATATACAGTTGCAAGTAGAAATATTCAAACCCCCGAAGGAAGTATGGCTTTAACTTTAAACTTTTCTGCATAGCTAGATTTTGCTTTAAATTAAGTCTTTATCGGTTGAATGATACAACAAATGAACAAAGAAAATGAATGATGTAATATTTCAGAGTAGCAGGATATTTTGTTAATACTGCCATGTCACATGTACTCAACCCGTATATAATATTGCTGATTTTAAAACCTACTGCTAGTCTATATGAACTAAAGTTTGGTTAAAACATGATTAACCCATTAGGAACTCAATAACGACCCTTAATTTGCTTCAGATGTGATGACATTATATAAACACCACCCAGGGATGTGTTCAAGGTGTGTTGCAACCATGGTGACGACTAAAGAGCTGTCACAAAAGAGAGAGAGAGAGAGAGAGAGAGAGAGATGAGATGAGATAATTTCTCCCGAGAGAGGAGATAATTTCATTGCACCAAAGGTCAATGGGTATAAGATTTCCAAGACCTTGAACATTCCTAGAGACAGCACTGTGAGGATTGTATGGAAGTTAAAAATTTTGGCACAGCAGCAAACCTGCCTGGCCGTGGGAGAAAGCCCAAAATTTCATCAAGAGGCCTTAGCCATCTCATCAGGACAATGAAGAAAAACCCCCGTTTTACTGCAAAATGCTTACAGGATGACCTAATGAAGACTGGGACAAATGTGTCAGTGGCAACCATAAGAAGATCACTTAATAACCAAGGACTTCATAGCCTGACTCCAAGACGCATGCCACTCTTGACCAAGGAGCACAAAAAGGGTTGACTGGAATATTGGAATATGCCAGAAGGAATTTGGATAGGCTGCAAGTTCTGGGACATAGTTATATGGAGTGACAAAACAGAACTGGAACTGTTTGATCAGATGGATCAGTGGTTTGTCTGGTGCAAGAAAGATGAGGCTTATGACCAGAAGAATACTATCCCCATGGTCAAGAATGGAGGTGGGTCAGTGATGATGTGGGGATGTTTTTCTGCTGCAGAAACTGGCAATTTTGACCGTGTGATGGGCGTCATGGATTCACAGAAATACCAAGCCATTTTGAGGAAGAAAGTTATGCCTTCTGTGGTGAACTTGAACCTTGGTGATATTTGGACTGTCCAGCAAGACAATGAAGAGAACTAGATGTTTTTCATTTAAAGTCAAAATTATGTCAACTTATGTTATCAAAATTGCTTGTATATATCAATAAATATTCTTTATTGTTTAATGTGACTTGTTGTATATATTTATTCAATTCGATACTTCTATCGACTTCTGTTGATGTTGTGAAAGAGTTTTTCACCAAGGAAAGGATTCTGCGATCATCCACTTTAGATTAGTTTAGTTGTCTTCCATGATCTTCCAGGCCTTTGGATGTTGTTGAGCTCACCAGTGCTTTCTTTCTTTTTAAGAATGTACCCAACTGTTGATTTGGCCAGACCTAAGGTTTTTGCTATCTCTGTTATAGATTTATGTTGTTTTTTCAGCCTAATGATGGCCTCTTTCACTTGCATTGAGATCTCCTTGGACTTTATATTGGTAGCTCCAGTCAAACAGCTGCCAAATGCCAGCTCAATACCTGATATCAACTCCAGACCTTTAATCTGCTTCGTTTGTCTTGAAGTAATGAGGGAATAGACCGCACCTGGTCAATTAACTTCTTATCAGTCAATTGTCCAAATACCTTTGAGCCCCTGAAAATGGAGGTACTTTGCTTAAAATGGCTGTAATTCCTAAATGGTAAATGCCATATTTTTGTGGAACCTCTTAAAATAAAGCTGAAAGTCTACACTTCGATTATATTTTGATTGTTTTATTTCAAACAAGACGTGATCGAAGTGGTGTATAAAGGCAAAATCACAAACACTCCGTCATTGTCCAAATACTTCCGGACCTGACTGTATATATTTATATATAATCCCAATAGCAAACGAGACTCCGGGATCCTAAATAGTTCTGCGTCCAACTTCATAGAGGGACAAGTGGCTTTCAGCCACATGAGATGGAGCAATAACAGGTCTGTAATGCCCTTAGATGTCTGGGGCTGTACGTGATCCACAATGGTCAGCATCAGATCTGCTGAACTCCATTCGTGATTGGGATGAGGACCGCAATTTTTCCCCATGAACGAGGAATTCCCAGTAAGCACAGGTCATAAGCTCACATTAATTCAGTCCATGCCCTTTGTACACACTGCCCGTCGCTACTACAGATCGGAAGTCCTAGCTAGGTCCTTGGATCGGCACCCCGAGGCTCCTCACGGACCATGGCAGAGGCCAAGTAGCCGATTAAACTTGATTATCTACAAGAAGTAAAAGTCGTAACAAGGTTTCCTTAGGTGAACCTGTGGAAGAATCATTAATGGGTAGTGCCTGCGGGTGTAACGAATCTGGCCTCTGTGGTCCCCATCCCAATCACGAATGGAGTTCATGCCTACAATCTGAGGGGGACGAGTGGAAGACGGCCTTCTCCACCACTTCTGGGCACTATGAGTACCGGATCATGCCGTTCGGGCTCGTCAACAGTCCTTCAGTCTTCCAAGCATTCATAAACGATGTATTCCATGACATGCTCAGTAGATGGGTCATCGTTTGACTCTCTTGAAACACACATTTACCATGTCAGAGCCGTTCTACGTTTGATTTCCCACCAGTTATATGCTAAAGCAGAGAAATGTGAGTTTCACCAGACTTCCACCACGTTCCTGGGGTATGTGGTCAGTGATGAATAATCGCAAAGTGCAGGCCGTCCTGAACTGGCCCCAACCTACGACTGTCAAGGAGATGCAGAGATTCCTTAGATTCGCTAACTTTTACAGACGATTCATTAGAGACTTCAGCTCCATCGCAGCCCCCCTGGAGGGGAGGTCGCTTATCCTGGTCGCCCGTAGCTGACAGTGCCTTTAATCACCTCAAGGCACGTTTCTCCACTGTACCTATACTCCATCACCCTGATCCTGAGCGTGAGTTCATAGTGGAGGTAGACACCTCCAGCACAGGCGTCGGGGTCGTTCGTTTGCAACATCATGGCAGTCCACCCAAACTCTTCCCCTGTGCCTACTTCTCTCGCAAGCTTAACCAAGCGGAACAGAATTATGATGTGGGGAACCGCGTACTATTGGCTATGAAGGTGGCCTTGGAGGAGTGGCGACATTGGCTTGAGGGAGCCAAATTTCCCTTCTCAGTTCTCACCGACCATCGCAATCTGGAATATTTCCGTACTGCAAAGAGACTCAATTACAGACAGGCTAGGTGGGCATTATTCTTCACACGGTTTCAGTTCACAGTAACTTATCGTCCAGGTTCCAAGAACACCAAAGCAGATGCGCTTTCTCGCCATTTCGAGTCCGCATACCAACCCCTTTCTCCCGATCCCATCTTACCTTCCACTCTCATTGTGGCACCGGTGCAGTAGGACATCATGACTGAAATTGTGGAGACGCCGGGCATGGATCCCATACCTGCTGCATGTCCTCTCACCAGGACCTTTGTACCTCTTTCCTTGAGGAACAGAGTTATTCAACAGGCTCACGACCTCCCCGGCTCCGGACACCCCGGAATAACTGCGTCCATCCAATTTCTCACCAACAAATTCTGGTGGCCCTCACTTCGTACTGACACCATTGCATACATTAAGAACTGCGTAACTTGCAACACCACCAAATCCTCTAAACAGTTACCGGCGGGTTTGCTCCAGCCTCTAACTGTTCCTCAGAGACCCTGGTCCCACATCGCCATCGACTTTATCACTGACCTCCCCAACTCCAGAGGCAATACCACCATTCTTACTGTTGTTGATCGCTTCTCTAAGTCCTGTCGCCTGATACCCTTACCCAGACTACCCACAGCCCTAGAAACAGCAGAGACTCTGTGCAGTTATGTGTTCTGCTTCTACGGACTCCCCGAAGATATCGTCTCGGACAGAGGCCCTCAGTTCACTTCTCGCGTATGGGCAGCTTTCTTCAAACATCTCTTAACATAAGTCTTACCTCGGGCTACCATCCTGAATCCAATGGGTAATCAAGAGATCACTCGCTTTCTAAGATCCTACTGTCACCGCAATCAAGCTGATTGGAGCCGATATCTGTTTTGGGCAGAATACGCACAAAATTCCCTGCGCAAACAATCCACCGGGCTTACACCCTTCCAATGCGTGCTTGGATTCCACCCACCTCTCTTTCCCTGGTCCGGGGAGCCCACAGAATTACCCGCAGTTAATGACCGGCTCAGGAGGAGTGAAACTACCTGGAATGATGCCCATACTCATCTCCAACGTGCCATCAGGAGACCGAAGGTACAAGCAGATCACCACCGACGTCTCAAAGCTGAGTATGTCCTGGGATCGTGGGTCTGGCTCTCACTCGAGACCTTCGGCTCCGACTACTCTGCCGCAAACTCAATCCCAGGTACTTGGGTCCATTCAAAGTCGTTAAACAAATAACCCCAGTTTCTTACCGTTTGGCCTTACCTCCACAATATCATATCTCACCCACTTTTCATGTCTTTCTGCTCAAGGCCGCTGGTGCTCCGAGAAGGGCAAACGACCTAGATGAGGCCCAGAACCAGGGACCCCCTCCTCTCATCATCGCCACACCAGCTGAGGTTCCTTTTTCAGTCCAAAAAAAAAATACCTGCTGCTCAACTGCCGGCATTACACAGAGGCCCCAAGTTCAATGACCCCAAGTTTGCCTTTAGGTGTTCCGGGGTGCCCTTCTCTTTTTGACTGTAAAACTTCTTGTGATTTCTGGCTGAAAAATTAAAGGAGAGAACTGCAAAGCTTTACTTCTTCCAGATGCTGTCTTCCAGATGCCATCAACAAGCTGTCTCTTTTCCCCCATGACCAGCCAGGCAGGTGTGTGTGGAAAACCAGGAGTCTTTTGATGCTGAGGGGACAACGTTTGCAAAGCTGAAACTTAAAGAAACATACAGAAGGGAAAGAGAGATTTAATATGCTGTAAAAACTAAAAATGACAGCTTGGAACTGTCATTTTGACAGAATTGATGGAAGGGCACCACCAGCAGTGGAGCCTGCAGATTAATTTGACTCAACACAGGAAGCTTCACTCGGCCCTGGACACAGCTTAATAACCAATTAAGATTGACTCCAGTGATGAGGAGATCTTTATATGACATATTCTTTTAAAAGATAGATTTAATATGGTGAAAAATAGTATGTATGGTTGAAACAAGCACAGTGAAGAACAAAAGTCGGAGGTTAGAAAATGATCAGAAAATCAGAGCAGTTCTATATCAGTAAGAGACCAGATTATGAGTGTTTATTTAGCTTTTTTATATTAAAATACAACATTTGATGTCTTCCTCCTGTCTAATTGGGCCAATTTCAGTCCATTTTCAAGGTTGCAATTAAGACACTTCCTGAGAACCGCACCTGAAATGCATCTTTTAACTGAACAAAAATGACAAAAATAAATCTAATGCCTTCTGAATTATAATTATAATTTTTCTTACTGAGCATCTTGCAGAATCTGCCACAGTTCTTCTGGAGACTCTGACTGACACACCTGCTTCTCTTTTTGCAGGTAAAACCTGACAGCCTTCATTATGTTTCTGTTTGAAAAGTGGTGTATTATGTTACTTTCTTACTGACATACAAACATTTTTTCTACAACATTTAATGCTTTGTTGAAATATTGTAATAATGTAGTAATGTCTGGAAATTTAAATGTTTTTTTACTGGTTCAATAATGCAGAGGTCATAAAATAATCTAAAAATCAAATTTCTGGATTAAAAAATTATTGGTCAATTTGGGCCAATTTCAGTGTGCGTTATAAATGAACAATATCTCATCTTTTTAAACCTTTAACAATTCCAGACTTCTTCCAAACCTGATCAAACGTAAGTAATCTTTTATGCTAAAATTTACATTACTGCTATATATTTGAGTTAGTGTGCATGTAGTTTATTGTGCCTAATATGGAATTTGCACTTTTCCTTTTAAATTGTTTAGAACATGGAAAAAGAGGGCCCTAAGGAAGGAACACCTAGGGAAGATCCCGCTGAGCGCCTTCGCCGGCGTATGGATCGCTATAAGAGACACCACCAGCAGTGCGAGCAGCGCTATGAAGAAGCTCAGCAAGCAAAACGTATGGTAAGTGTGGAAAACATACACGCACAGCATACCTCCACATATGCATACATTCCATCTCACACATTGAACTGCAAAATAAAATACAGTGGGGCCCAGAAGTTTGAGACCACATTGAAAATCTGGGATTTTTTAAAATTTAAAACTGGAATTAAACAGAAAGTTTTACAAATTCTAAAACAAAAAAAGGAAATGTGCAACATCTTAACTATTCAGTATTGAAGATGTTACAGTGAACAATTGATATCAACAAAATATACTCCATGTGAAAACTGTAATGTTTCTTGGTTACACAATTGCACTTTTTGACCATATAGTGTACAGTTATAGACGGGAATGATTTATAATCGCACTATCCGGTGTCACCCAGATGAGGATGGGTTCCCTTTTCAGTCTGGTTCCTCTCAAGGTTTCTTCCTCATATCGTCTCGGGGAGTTTTTCCTCACCACCGTCGCCTCTGGCTTGCTCATTAGGGATAAATTCATAAATTTAAAATTTATATCCCGAATTTATATATTTCTGTAAAACTGCTTTGTGACAATGTCCGTTATTAAAAGTGCTATACAAATAAAATTGAATTGAATTACACAATTTCTAGGTCCCCATTTAAATTTAAGCAAATGTATGATATTGACCATGTTTTGGTCAAGGTTCTGCTTTGTATAAAAGGTAAGATTTTCCTCATGTCTAGTCTCTACTATTGAAGAGTGTGATCAGACAACACTCTAAATCTAAAATGGATCATCAGCTTTTGCACAAACTTGCAAAAAGGGGACGTACCAAATACTAAAAGTCTGAAATTCAAGTAAAGATTTCAAAGATTCTACTTTTGCTGAAAATATCATTTGTACTGAAAACCTTCGTGTTAAATTGAAAAAGAATACCAAACAGAAGCATTTAAGACTGTATATTTTTGAGGTTTTTAAATTATATTTTTAATGAATTTCTAGAAAAAAGAGGAAGAAGGAGGACAAAATACCAAAGAAGAAAAACCAAAAGAGTTGGAGGTAAAGCACAAAAAAAGAAAAAACACAAAACACCAAAACACTACAACAATAACAAACATCCTTTTCTTGTATGTCCAGGATCCTGACAAGAAGGGGAAGGAGGAAGAAAAAAAATAAATCAATGAAAAAAGAAAACAATGTTCAAAGTTAAAATTTTAATATGTTTAATATAAAAGATTTTGAAAGCGTTAAGTGTTACATGTTGTTAAGATCTTATTTTATTTTTTAAATTTTTGTGTTAAGAAATTATGTTTGAAAAAATGTTTAAAAAGTTATGTTTGACGTTTGAATCTTTGGTGAGAGCATAAAGGCATTGTTATGGTATTTCTGTGTCTCTCTTCTTTTCTGACCCTCTCTCTTACTTACACACACACACACATACAGGTTGCTGAGCATTTGTGAGGGCCAGGCATTCTAATGGCCATAGAGACAAATGCATGCCATAGATCATCATTATATTGTGCCAGAGGCAGCTAAATCACTTTAAATGTGGATAACACTGTGACATGCTAGACCATGAGTAGGCTGAACACAAGTACCTAGAGGCAGGAATGTGGGGAATGTGCTCTTTATTGAAGAAATTGGTGAAGGCAATAGGCAAGGGTGAAAGTGAGGGAACTGTGAATGAAGGCTTGAAATAGGCGGTATCTTTTGCCTTGGCCATCCATTGGAGAGGAGTGTGGTCAGTCTCTTAGGTGAAGGGGCGTCCGGCCAGGTAGTACTTGAGCTCCTCCATGGCCCACTTGATGACCAGGGCCTCCCTTTCCATGGCAGCGTAGTTCCTCTCCGTGGGGGTCAGCTTTCGGCTCACAAAGAGGACCGGGTGCTGCTCCCTGTCGAAGATCTGCAAGAGGACAGCCCCCAGTCCTGTCTCTGATGTGTCATGACTGCTCATTTCAGGTCCTCAAATGCTTGAGGACCCCGAATCCATTGCACCTGGTCGGGCTGGCCTTTCCTGGTGACATCTGAGAGGGAAGAGGCAATCGAGGAAAAGTTGGGCACGAAATGTCTATAATACCTGGCCAATCCAAAGAAGGCACATATCTGCTTTTTGGTGGTGGGTTTCGGGTACTCATGCACGGCTTCCACTTTCTTTTCCTGTGGCATAAGGAGGCCCTGGCTGATTTGATACTCCAGATACTGTGGCTCCGTTAGTCCCAGGTGGCATTTCTTGGGGTTGGCAGTCAGCCCAGACTTCCGGAGCTCCCCTAGGACCTCCCTAAGGTGGTGCAGGTGGTCGGACCAGGTGGAGGAGTGTATTACAATGTCGTCGATGTAGACCGTGGTGTATTGGTGACGGAGCCATAGGACGATGTCCATACGCCACGTGGCTGGAGCCCCGTGCAGCCCAAAGGGGAGGACCTGGTACTGCAAGTGGCCACCGGAGGTGGAGAAGTATGTATTGGGCTTGGCCTCCAGACTCAGGGCCACCCACCAGTAACCTTTAGTCAAGTGCAGTAGAGATGAAGCAGGCCCTCCCCAGTCACTCCACCAGGTCTTTGACCCTAGGAAGGGGGTAGCTGTCAAACTCCAAAACCTGGTTCAGCTTCCGGAAGTCGTTGCACAGCCGGATGCTCCCGTCAGGTTTGGGCACCACAACGATGGGGCTGTACCAGGGGCTGGTGGACTCCTCAATGATGCCATCCTGGAGTATCCGGCTGACCTCTTCCTTGATTGCCCTGCAGCAGGCCTCTGGAACATGGGGACGGCTGTCGGACCACGACTCCTGCAGGGGTTTTGATGTCGTGGTGGACCGGGTGCCTAAGGCCGGACGAAAAGATGTCTGCAATCTGGTCCACCAGCTCAGCCAGCTCCTGGCTTTGGGCTGGCGTGAGCTCCTCTACTCAGCGGACCAAGGTACGCTCCGGTGGATCTGGGGAAAGGCTCACAAATGCAGACACAACAGGAGCAGGCTCAGTCCACTTCTTAAGCAAATTGATGTGATATATATGTGTGTCTGTGTGCTTACCTGGCTGCTGCATGTGGTAGTTGATGGGGCCCACCTCCTGGAGGACCATGAATTTCTCTCGGGGCTGAGCGGGACAGTTGTAGGCCCTCCTCTGTTCCTGCTGAGCAGCCTCCATGTGCTCTTTAACAATGGGCATCACCTTGTCGATGTGCTTGCCTCCTAGTCTACCACCCTCCGGAGCATCCTCTTCAGAGTTTGGTTAAACCTCTAACAGTCCGTCAGTCTGGGCGACGGAGACGTCCTCAGGTGTTTCATCTGCAACAGCTGACACAGATCTGCCATTAGTTAAGACATAAAGGGCATACCGGGCCAGGGGAACCGGTCCTTAAGTTTTTCAAGGGCATTCCGGGCCCTCAGGTATACCCCCCGTGGGTGCGCATGGGCCAGGTGCATAAGGGCCTGGGTGTGGCTGCGGGGCAAAACCAGCAGTTTACACAGTTGGTCTGGATGCTCCGTCTTGAGATAGAGTAGGTCCCCTCATACCAGGAAGTGGGTAGTTGGCAGCCGCTGGTCAGGTTGCTGGTGCACTCCCTCAATGACCCACATCTGGGCCCAGCAGTTCTTCAGTCTGGCATCCTTCTTTTGCTCCCAGCTGAAGTTTCCTTCCTGAGCAACCTGGGAATACACAGGACACAGGATTAGTTGGGAGGGGGGCTCACCTGCTGAGGTCACTCCGGCGTCTCCTTCACCCTGGGCTAGGCAGGCTGGCCAGTCCCTAGACCACGTCTTCCTGGTCCTCCTCTTCCTTGTGGCTCGTGGAGCCCTGGCTTTGGCAAACCCAGGCCAGTCTCGGCCAAGGAGCAGGGGAACGGGGAGCTCCGAGATGAGGCCCACAAGGAGGGGCCACTCCTTAACTTGGTGGTTCACAGTGACGTGGGCTGCTGGGACCTCTCAGACGTCCCCGTGGACGCATGAAACTGTCAGGGAACCACTGGTTCAAGGAGAAATGAAAATGGAGGGACAGGCCAGGGTGACCTTCCTCCCGGAATCCAGGAGGGCCAAGATTGGCCTGCCATTGACCTTGACTGGGATGGTGGGTAGGCGAGGGGTTGCCTTATGGAGGGTGCATCCGGTGAGCCAGGGCTTTTCCACACAAGGAGCAGCAGGGTCCGGCTCAGTCAGCATGGACACATCCTGCGGCATCCCAGAAACAGAGCGGGTTTGGCTGGGTTTCCCCTCCCCTTGGGTGTGCAAATCCAGGCATCTCGTCAGTGGAGGTCGGGAGAACTCACGACGGTCACCCCTGCCGATCTCCAGCATAGACATTGCTCGCTCCAGAGCCTCCAGCATCTCTCTGGGGTTGCGGGCTTCCCGCTGAACACAAGTACCTAGAGACAGGAATGTGGGGAACATGCTCTTTACTGAAGAAATTGATGAAGGCAAAAGGTCGGGGTGAAGGTGAGGGAGTTGTGAGTGAAGACTTGAGGTAGACATCATCCCAGGTTTGAGCACAGTGAGCAGGCAGCAGCAGCGGGACTGAGGGTGCACAGCAGATGCTCTCAGCGAGTCGGGCTGTCGGCGTGCAGAGGGTGAGGCTTGTCTTCCTCGCTGACATCCCCGTCTGTTGGGAATATAGGGAAAAACATTAGAGGGATCATAAACCTCTCCTACCTTGGATAGCAGCCGCTGGATCCTTTTATAGCCCTCTATCTTCTCTGTGATGGTAGTTTGGCATTGCGGTCCTCATTGGCTGCCAGACATGCTGCATTAACTCGCTCTGCCTCACAGCCATGCGTACTCCGGCTGTCCAAAACAATGGGGGTGCTGAATCGGCACTGTCTTTTCAGGACCCGCTGGCAGTCGTGTGAGGAGCGATGAATGATTCCCGTGTGTGGGCTGCCAGCCCACTGTCACAAACCCCCAAACGATAACAGAGAAAACACATAAATCACAAAACCCAGACTTGTGCTGAGCCACGCTGTTGCTAGGTGTTTACATAGTCCTCAGCCTTGTCTTTTTTAAATGAATAGTATTATACTGTACTCTAAATATTATTTAACCAAAGGTTTTATCAGTATAAAATGAGTAATGAGTCCTAAATCTGGAAATTAGTTTGCATTTTAGAACTTCCAGAAGCTTAGTGGTGGTGACATTTAAGTCGTGTGACCATGGTGTAGGTTGTTTATAGCCTAACTTTAGCTTTTTACTTCTGGTGATTGTATTTAGGCTTCAAATTCATAAAAGCTGTGTTCATTTGTGAAAATCTTGATGAACAAAAAGTGTAAGAATCATAAGCTTTTGTTGGTCACAGAGCTGTAGGAATCGAGACTATCAAACTGAAGAAACTGACTGTCTCTCCAGCCACACACAGGACAAAGACATCCCTTCACACCCAACGGACCTAAGATGGCTCCAGCCTGTCTAGGCTAAACGACAGGTCGTTAAACATTAATGGATGCTAATGGATAGAAAACTGTTAGGGCCTATCTTTTTTTGTTTTTGAGGTATTGAAGATAAGATATTAAAAGACCCTACTCCCACAATCCTCTGCAGTTTGCCTAATTTGAATAATGCATATTGTTGTCCAATGGTATTATAGAAGTTTAAATTTGTGTTCCAGAATGGATTGAGGTTAGGATTACAGTCATGATCCACCTGTATTCTAGGATTAAGTTTAGGATTACAGTTAAGGTAAGGGTTAGGGTTAGGTTTAGGCCTAGGGTTAGGTCTTTAAACTAGGGTTAAGCTTTTGGGGATAAAAAATAAGGTTAGGGTTAGGATTAGGTGTTAGGGTTAGGTTTAAGGCTGAAATACTAGGGTTACGTTTTTTTTTTTAAATATTTATTTATTTAGTTTAATTTAACTTAATTTAATTTAATTTAATTTTTTAATTTATTTTTTAGGTTTAGGGCTAGGGTTCTGGATATCAGTCTAAGGGTAGGGTTAAGTGTTAGGGTTAGGATTAAGGCTAAGATACTAGGGTGGAGGTTAGGGTTAGGGTTAGGGGTTAGGGTTAGGGTTAGTGAATTTACAATGACCCCCCCCATCACAGTCTGAAAACTGCGTGGTTGTATAGGGAGCCAAGGGAAGTGCACGGGCCGGCGCCTGTTAAGCACTGCTATAGCTCTGGTAATTACTGGGCTTTTCAATTGTCACTGTTGACTTTCAGTTGGATTTTGATTGGTGTTATGGGAGGGAGAGCAGAGTGAGGGCGAGCCACTAGACTGAGCAGGTCAACCCTCTATGTCTGTATGGACATATTTCTGCTCACCTACCCATCCTTTTTACCATCATTTGACAAATCTAAGGCTGGGCAGGTGTGAGAAAAAGGAGTGTAAGTGGTAAGTGTTAGGGTGAGGTGTTAGGTTTAGGACCAAGGTTCCTTATTAATTAATTCAATTTTATTAAATACAAATTACTTAATCTCAGTGTTAGAATATTAAGCCTTATCTAATGAATTTCAGGAAACATCATCAGCAGTGTACCTCAGAGTCGTCAGGTGTTTCGGCCTTTTAAACACTGTACACCCTCGTCTGAGGCGGCCAGCCGCAGGTGGATCAGTCCTCGGCTTGTGTCCCATATCCAATTGGATGGTGTTTACATATTCATTCTTAGTTTAACTAATTAAATAATTAATTTAATTAAGTATTTATATATATTTATTTATTTATTAAATTTTTTTTGTTAATTATTTGTGTTCTTAGTATGCTTGTTTGGAGATGCTTTTTCTAATAAAATGTTACTTATAGTAAAATAACCATGCTTTAAATATGGCAAATATTAACCATTACTTGTTAATATTAAAATAGGTTTACTTATTTATTTATTATTTTTATTTGATTAATCAATCAATTAATTTGTTTTATTTTATTTTGTTTTATTATTTCCTACATGTAGGTGCAGTTGAGAAACTCACCTCTCTGCGAGTGGCTCTTTGTTAACACCGCAAGGTTTCCCAAGCCACTCTAGCAGAGTTTTCTGCCCCGCGAGGTGGGTGGGGGCCGTTAGTCCCAGCGGATGACCCCGATGCAGGCCAACAAGCTTCTACTGGGAGGACCCTCTGGAGATCACCTGCCAAAAAGGCTGAGCAATCTCCAAATTGCTGAAATTTTTGGTTGGATTGCCAGTCCAGGTCATTACATGGCCCGCTCTGCACCATTATGGTGAGTAAATAGTGACACCTACTGGCTAAGATCATGACCAGCTAATTTCACTTGGCAAGTGAAATACTTGCAAACATAGAAAACTGTTAGGGCCTATCTTCTTTTGTTTTTGACGTATTGAAGATAAGATATTAAAAGACCCTACTCCCACAATCCTCTGCAGTTTGCCTAATTTGAATAATGCATATTGTTGTCCAATCGTATTATAGGAGTTTAAATTTGTGTTCTAGAATGGATTGAGGTTAGGATTACAGTCATGATCCACCTGTATTCTAGGATTAAGTTTAGGATAACAGTTAAGGTAAGGGTTAGGGTTAGGTTTAGGCCTAGGGTTAGGTCTTTAAACTAGGGTTAAGCTTTTGGGGATAGAAAATAAGGTTAGGATTAGGTATTAGGGTTAGGTTTAAGGCTAAAATACTAGGGTTGCAGGTTTTATTTATTTATTTATTTATTTATTTAATTTTATTTAATTTTACAATTTATTTTTAAGTATCAGATCAGGTCCGAGGTCTGGTTTGTCATGATCGATCTAAAAGACGCATACTTCCATATCTCCATCCTTCCCCAACACAGGAAGTTCCTGAGGTTTGCTTTCGGGGGCGAAGCTTACCAATATCGGGTTCTTCCATTCGACCTGGCACTCTCACCCCGCACTTTCACGAAGTGTGTAGATGCTGCTCTGGCTCCTATGTGACTCCAGGGCATCCGCATACTGAACTATATCGATGATTGGTTGATATTAGCTCGATTGGAGCAGGTGGTGGTTCGGCATCGAAATGTCGTTCTCGCCCACATGAAAGAGCTGGGGTTAAGACTGAACGCCAAGAAAAGTGTGCTTTCTCCAGTACAGAGAATCTCTTATGTGAGCGTGGTGTGGGATTCAACCACGATGCAGGCACGTCTGTCTCCTGCTCGGATCGGGTCGATCCTCACTGCAGTCGCGAGAGTGAGAGAAGGCCGGTCACTCACTGTAAAGCAGTTCCAGCAGTGGTGGCTCAAGACCAGGGGGTTCTCCCTGAGGGGAAACCCGCTCTGCATGATCAAGGTCATGCGGCAGTGCCTACGTGCCTTAGACATGTGGAGGGAACCTTGGTTCTTGTCCCAGGGCCCGGTGCTGGGAGCTCCTTGTCGCCATGTAACACTAGCGATGGGTGCATCTCTCACCAGATGAGGAGCGGTCATGAGTGGCCACTCAGCCCACGGTCTGTGGAGCGGCCGCCATCTCACCTGGCAAATCAACTGCCTGGAGATGCTGGCTGTGTTTCTAGCATTGAAACACTTTCTCCCGGACCTAAGAGGTCGCCACGTGTTGGTGCGCACTGACAACACAGCAGTGGTCTCTTATATCAACCACCAGGGAGGTCTGCGTTCGCGCCCCCTTTACAGGCTGGCACTCCAGATCCTTGTGTGGTCCCAGGGGAAACTCCTCTCGCTGAGAGCGGTTTACATCCCCGGCCGTATCAATATGGGAGCAGATGCCCTGTCGAGGCAGGGACTGGTGCCCGGGGAATGGAGGCTCCACCCTGAGGTGGTGGAGCAGATATGGGGAATGTTCGGCCGGGCTCAGGTGGATCTGTTTGCGACTCAGGAGACATCACACTGTCCCCTCTGGTTCTCTCTGACTCATCCAGCTCCTCTCGGACTGGATGCTATGTTACAGACGTGGCCGAGGTTGCGTCTGTACGCCTTTCCCCTGGTCGCTCTGCTCCCGGGAGTTCTGGAGAGAGTGTGCCGGGACGGGGTCCATCTGTTGCTAGTAGCCCCATTCTAGCCGGGCCGAGTATGGTTCTCAGACCTGATTTCCCTTCTCGACGGCTCTCCATGGGACATTCCCGTCAGGAGGGATCTCCTCTCACAGGCGGGGGGTGCCATATTCCACCCCCGCCCCGAGTTGTGGAAGCTGTGGGTGTGGCCTCTGAGGGGGCACAACTCATAGCTTCTGGTCTCTCAGCCGAGGTTGTTGAGACCATTCTCAAATCCAGAGCTCCCTCAACGAGGAAACTGTACGCCTTGAAGTGGAAACGTTTCACTTCCTGGTGCGGAGACCGCCGGCTCGACCCAGTTAACTGCCCAGTTGGTACAGTGCTGGAGTTCCTGCAGGCCCGTTTCTCCACAGGGTTGACCCCACTCCACCCTGAAGGTTTATGTGGCGGCCATTGCGGCCTCCTCTCGGTGGTCAGTCTGTGGGCAGACACCCCCTGGTTACACATTTCCTCCGCGGTGCGCTGAGGCTCAGGCCTCCGGTGCAATCCCGTATCCCTCCGTTGGACCTGGCCGTGGTGTTAGAGGCTCTCTGTAAAACCCCCTTCAATCCTATAGAGGAGATTTCTGACCGTCTTTTGACCTTAAAGACTGCCTTTCTTTTGGCTATTTCCTCTCTTAAGAGAGTGGGGGATCTTCAGGCCCTCTCTGTGGCCCCCTCTTATTTAGACTCTGCGCCCAGTTTGGCCAAAGCGTTTCTCTACCCTCGAGCGGGTTATGTACCGAAAGTTCCCTCCTCGGCACCACGGCCGGTCGTACTGCAGGCCTTCTGTCCTCCTCCCTTTCAGGAGTCCGACCATCAGAGGCTTAATTGTATGTGCCCAGTGCGAGCACTGGATGCATAAGTCCACAGAGCTGCCCTGTTTTTGTGTGCTTTGGTCCCCCTAAGAGGGGTCTTCCGGGTACTAAGCAGACCCTCAGTCGGTGGATCGTGGATGCCATCTGTTTGGCCTACGAGTCCTCTGGTCTCCCCTCACCCTTGGGGGTCAAGGCTCACTCCACGAGAAGGCCTTTCTGGCAGGTGTTTCCATAAAGGACATCTGCAATGCTGCGGGTTGGTCCACGCCCCTGACGTTCGCCAGGTTTTATGGCCTGGATATGCGAGCCAATCCCGGCTCTTCTGTTCTCTTGCCCTGTAAGTCTGGCAGCGTGGGCATACTCGTTCCATAGCGTTTCGATGCAGCTCGAGTTCCTGAAGGGGAACGTCTCTGGGTTACGCATGTAACCATGGTTCCCCAAGGGAACGAGATGCTGCGTCTCAGTGCCACACTTCCGGCATCCCTGCAGCGCTTGCTTCATTCCTCTGGCGCGGCGCCCACCGCTCGTGCTTTTAAGCTTCCGGGTCGCTACGTCACCCCGCCTGTGATGTCTTGCCCATCCATTGGAGTGATTACACACGCGATTCAGAGCACGGTCACGCTGAAGGTGTTCCCATAGCGTTTCGACGCAGCGTCTCGTTACATGCGTAACCCAGAGATGTTTTCCGAGTATATATCAGTACAGACATAGTGAGCTGTTTGAGCAATGCTATTCTTTTCGTTTTGACAGCACACTGAACTAAGACTCAGGCAAGGGAGTAACTGGGAGACAGTTAAATAACCCTGACCTTGAGGTGTCAGTAGTCTTAAGAAGAGTTACTTGGCTTTCTGCAAAAAGAATTATTGAGCCACGTGAACCTAAGACTGTAGAAGGGCTGACTCTAAGATAAATCTTAGTGACTTTTATTCCAGACTGTAATAGTGAACCGTCTCCAAGGAGGATGGCAACAGGCAGAAGCAGAATACAGGGACCAATCATGGCATCCTCACCCATAGAGTTATTAAGAGCCAGATATCCCTTATGTGAAGAAATTATAGAGAAGTGCTCAAAGAAGTGGAGAAAGAGAACTAAAGATAAGAAAACACAGTGGCCAGAGGAGGGAACATTTGATGTATCTCTGTGTGAGGAGATGGAAACACTGATAAAGAACTACAAAGCCAAGGACAAAAGTAAAGGGAGAGAGGACAAGAGAGAGAAAGCAAAATTTTAGGAGGATTAAGAATGAAAGAGATCCTCACAGCTGCTAACCTACAAAGAGCAGTGAACTCTCCAGTAATGGATGGGACACAGTTTGATCAATATCGTCCATGCCTATGGCAAACACTGAGGGCAGAGTATCCATCTCCCATAGACCCAAGGTCGCTGAAAGGAGAACAGCTGGGAAAAACAGAAAATCCCACCACTTATGTGCAGAAACAACTAAAAAGATGGAGACAAGAACTGGAAAGGGATCCAGAGGCAGATCCTGTGATGTCATCATTGTTCAGAACAGCAATAATGGTTGCTCATCAGCAGTGATGGCTCCTTTGAATGCACCACCACCACCTCCACCACCTACTGTCCAGTAAAGTGTGCCAGCTGCGCCAGCTGTGCCAGCTGCTCCCGTAGTTCCACAACAGCCTGCAGTGCTGATTATTAATGTCTATCAGCAGCCAAATAACATGAACTGGCAAAGAAGGCCACCCCCAAGAGGAAGAGGAAGAGGAGGACCCACTTCTGGTCCTCGAGGAATATGTTGGGGTTGTGGACAACCTGGACATAACAGGCATGATTGCCCCACCAATCCATGGCAACAGCAACCTGGTGGTGAAGGGGATGGTTGGGTCCAGTCCTATCGACAATCTCCACAAGGCCCAGTGAACCCATGGGGTGAGTCTAATCAGGGGTACTAGGGGTGCCCAGAGAATCCTACTGGGGAGGGTCAGCTTCTAATTCTAACAACTGATGCTGATCAAGAACCTATGCTGCTGGTTAAAATAGAGGACAAATTAACACCCATGATGGTAGACACTGGAGCCTCTCACACTTGTGTAAGTCCAAATTATGCCTCTCACCTCCCCATTCTCGGGACAAATGCAGCTAATTCCAATGACGGCTCCAGTTAGTCTGCAGACTAAAGATAAAAAGGTGACTTTGCCTATTTTAGTATCAGAACAAACTCCTGTTAATTTGTTGGGAAGAGATGCATTGTGTAAACTTGGACTCCAAATCTGGTGCTCTCCAGAAGGAGTTTATGTAGATATAACAGGGGTAAAAACTCAAATGGTGCTTTCTGAGCTGAAAGCTAATGTGTATTGGTTAGGACAGGTAAGTAGTGAAGTAAAGCTAGTAATTAGTAAGTGGAGAAAATTTATTGAAGCGCAGATCCCAGGTGCAACAATGCCTAAGTCTGAGTATCATTGTACAATGTTATATGATTCATCACGTGACCCAGAGCTTGAAAAAAGGTGGTTAAAAGAAACAGAGGGTCAAAAAGTTCCCTTGGTGTCTAGATGCATAATTATAGGGAAACAGGGAGCTGCTATGCAAATAGATCCTTGTGATGATTGTATTAATGATGATTTTATTGACAAGTGGTTTCAGGTCCCTAATTCTGTTCACCATGTCACTCTTTATGTGGGAAAAGACTGGGAATCAAAAGACTTAGGTTCCATGATGGCAAAAGCAGAAAGAAGTAAATGGCATGCTACAGAACATCCCTTATTTTTTCTTTCAAAAGATAAGTCATATATTAAGATTTTGTGTACTACTCTCATGACAGGAATTCCACAGGTGTTGGTGATCACTGAAAAAGCACAGATGTCCATGAGTGAGGCAGTCAACTCAGAGTCCAAGACAGCTGAATTGTTGAGAGAAATGGAAAAACAGGTACCAGTTAACTTGTGGCCCCGACTTGATACTGATGTAGGTCTAGTGAAGTCTGCTAGCCCAGTCAGAATTAGAATTAAATCAGGTGCTCGGTTACCTAGAAAGCAATGATATCCACTGCGTCCTGAAGCAGAGGCAGGCATTAAGCAAACTATTGAGGGATTGGTTCAGGCTGGAGTCCTAGTTGAGACAATGAGATATTGTAATACCCCAATATTGCCCGTTATTAAAGCTGATAAATCAAAATGGCGTTTAGTGCATGATTTGCGAGCAGTTAATGAGGTGGTAGAAGATTGACCAGCGGAAGTTCCCAACCCTCACACATTGCTGACTAATGTTCCTCCTGATGCCAAATATTTTACTGTAATTGATCTTTGCTCTGCCTTTTTTAGTGTTCCTCTGGCTGAAGAAAGTAGACTTTTATTTGCCTTCACATATGCTGGGAAGCAATACAAGTACACAAGACTTCCTCAAGGATTCAAACACTCACCACATGTGTTCAACCAAGTTCTTAAGGCTGATTTGGAAGATCTTATGATAGATATCATATTGTTGCAATACGCAGATGATCTGCTGATTTGCTCCGCCTCCTTGGAACAATGCCACACAGATTCCATTAAGGTACTTACTAAATTAGCCCTGGGAGGACATAAGGCATCTAAAATTAAGCTACAGTACTGTCAGCCACAAGTTGAGTATTTAGGGAGACTAATTGCATACAGAACTAAGGCAATTGCTCCAGCTCAGATAGAGGGTATCAGTAAAGCGCCACTACCACAGACAGTAGGGCAAATGATGACCTTTTTAGGAATGACAGGATTTAGTTCTGACTGGATAGAGGATTATGCAATTAAAACTGCACCTTTGAGGGCAATCATGAAGCAAGCAGGGCATCAGAATTTGTGCTCACCATTAGTGTGGAACAGTGAAGCACTGTTAGCTTTTGAATAATTGAAAAAGGAGCTTCAGGTTGCACCAGCTTTAGCCACTCCAGATTATACTTAACTATTTCATCTGTGTGTAGCTAACAAAGCAGATGGATATGCATCAGCAGTGCTAATGCAGGAAATATGCAGTGGTAGAAAGAAACAGCCTATTTCACAATGTAGTGGAATTATTAGAACAAGGGAGATTTGTTCTAACTCAGGCTAGGTGCTTAGCCTATTCATCTCTTCTGATGATGACCCAGACATCACTATTAAGTGCTGCACAACAGTAAATTAAGCTGACATGGTTCCTTTAGAATATGAAGGACAGCCTCATGATTGTGTAGCAAACTCACTGGCTTTTACTCGACTTCGACCTGACTTAGAGTTCTCACCTATTCCAGAAGCAGATGTTGAATATTTTGTGGATGGTTCTTGTTTCAGAGACTATTTGGGTAATCGTGCAGGGTTTTCAGTGTTGAGAAGACAGAATGAGGACATTGTAACGGTAATTTCACAGCATTGTAAGCAACCGTGTTCTGCTCAGTTGGCTGAATTGAAAGCTCTTACTGCAGCATGTCAGTTAGCTAAAGGTCAAATCGCAAATATATATACTGACTCTGCTTATGCTCATGGTGTTTGTCATTTATTTGGAGCTGTCTGGAAGCAGAGAGGATTTAAGAAAAGTGATGGGTCGCCCATACAACATGCTGAGCAAATAGTTCAGCTGATTTCAGCTATGATGCATCCAAGGCCTTTAGCAATTATCAAATGCCAGGCACATAAGAAAGGAAATGATTTTGTTATCAAAGGCAACAATGCTGCAGACATAGAAGCTAAGAAAGCTTCAGAGTGCCAGGTAGCAGTAATGGCCCCAATGGTACTCATTCAGCCTGAGCCCAATTTGGATGATATTGTTCGCATTCAGGGACAGGCAGATGTTTATGAGCATTCAGTGTGGCGTCAGAGAGGAGCTACTAGAGATGTAAATGGTATATGGCGCTCATATGAAGGACTATATATGAAGGACTTATAATTGCACCCACAGCACTTCTCACTGTATTAATTTCAGATACTCATGGCTTTGACCACTGTGGAAGGGGGGAGGTATTACGGAAAATAAAACAACAGGGTTATTGGTTTCCATATCTACAGGCTATGGTAGATCATTTCTTATCTGAATGTGAAGTCTGTGCACAGAATAATGTCAGGAAGGGAACATCAGCACCAATAGGGCACATACCAGTACCAGAAGGACAATTCAAACATCTGGTAATAGATTATGTAGACATGGTAAGAAGTGTAGGAGGAAAAAGGTATCTGTTGGTGATAATAGATAGGTTCAGTAGTTGGGTAGAAGCTGTGCCATCAAAAGATCAGGCTGCAGGAACAGTGATTAAGTTTCTGACAAGAGAAGTGATTCCTAGGTTTGGCATACCATCTCAGATAAGTTCTGACAATGGTTCGGCATTTGTTCAGAGGACAGTAAAAACAGTGTTGCAGCAGTTATGAATAAAACAGCGTTTGGGGTGTGTTTATCACCCTCAGTCAATGGCGAATGGTACTCTTAAGGCTAAACTTAATAAGATATGCGCTGATACAAAACTGAATTGGGTTGATGCTTTACCTCTTGCTCTGATGAGTTATCGCATGCAGATCAATAGAATTACTAGCCTGTCACCACATGAAATGCTCACGGGTCGACCCATGCCTGTGCCATATTTGAGGGGTCCTTATGATGGACCACCTCTGGATCGGCTACAAATGGAACTGAGAGCTTACATGCATCAACTAACCGCAATACATGAAGCTATCTGTTCACAGGAACAAAGCAGGGAGCCAAGAGAAGATGCTGAAGTGCCGTGTCCAGTTGTTCCTGGAGATAAGGTATACCTAAGAGTGTTCAGAAAGTGGAATGAGCCTAGAAGAGAAGGACCATACACAGTGGTAAGAGCAACACCTACAGCGGTGCAAGTTGAAGGTAATACTACCTGATATCATTTGAATCACTGTACAAGGGTGCCTAGGCTTAGACCCAGGGGACAAGAAGATATTCAAACCATTGAAGAAGAGGGAGATTTAGTGGCAGACTCCCCAGAACGCAGTCAGGGAGAAATAGAAGATGAAGGAGAGAGAGAACCAGAAGCAGGCCTTAGTCATGCAGGGGACAGCGAACCAGGTTCAGCCCAGGTGGAACCTGAAGGAGAAGATGAGCCAACTGTTGCATCTGATGTTCCACCTGAAAGTGATGAGCCTGCTATGTCTGCTGAAGGGGAGAAGAGTAGCCATTGTCAGCTCTCTCAGATGAGTAAAGGCAATGAGAGACTAGTTAACCTTGTGTATCAAGAAGTTACACATGAGATGTTAAATGACACTGCAAAAGAGATGACGTATGATGCATTGTTACAGGTAGCACAAGATAGTAAGTGGTATAAGTGGGCTGAATACACTGCTGGTAGTTTGAATAAGGGTAATTGTTTGGTATGTTCACCTTCTCCATTGAGCAGGGTTGTAGTGGTACCGACCCCATTCGATTACAGACATTGTACAGAATACAATAGGCAATATTGGGATTATATAACAGAATTGGGATAATACAACAGACTACTCGTACTGCCCAGCTGAGTGTTTAACATATTTAGGCAACCCGCTTTATAATTTAATGCATAACACAGAGGCATGGAAAGGGTGGTGCCCACGACTGGATGTTAGAATAAAGAAAAACGTAGAGAGACACCACAGCAGTATAACATAGATTACACTTTGGAGTATGAATGCTTTAACAAGTCATATGGGAGACATGATTTGGGTAAATTCCAAGGTAACTGTGCAGTAATGTGGCACTTGGATTCCCGCCTCTTTGGACACATAGAATATATCCAGTGGTCTGAAGGTCATGCACTAGCAACAGTAACCACCAATATGACAGTAGTACTATCCAACTCTCACTTAGATGACACTTGAATCAAACTCCACCATTGCGGTTCGCTTTGACTGACCAATCTCAGGCAGTAGCAGATCATTTTTGGCTCTGTGCAGGGACACACTTAAGAATGAATTTACCTAAAAATTGGAAGGGAATCTGCACTAGAGTACGGTTGATTCAAAGAACTGTGATAGTTGACTGGGAGTATGATCAGTTCCTTGAAAAAACTAGAGGTTTTAAAGGTGTACATAGACTCAATAGGCCAGCCTAGAGGAATACCTGAACAATTTAAAGCAAGAAATGAGATAATGTCAGGATTTGAGTCTATTTTGATATGGATAACTCCTAACAAGAATACAGAGTGGATTAATTATATTTACTACAACCAACAGCGGTTCATTAATTATACAGATGCGGCACTATCACCATTAGGTGAACAGTTAGATGCTACTAGTAATGACATGGCAGAACAGGCAAGCATTGGATGTGGTTGTTGGCAGAAAAAGGAGGAGTGTGTGTTATGTAATGTTGTACTTTTATCCCTAACAACACTGCCACTGAAGGAGCATTTACTGACGCTACGAATAAGTTGAAAAAGTTAGGGCATGAAGTAGCTGGAAATGCAGGGAGAGATCAGCATTCTTGGGATTGGTTTTCACCGTTTGGAAATTGGGGAGCTATATTGACAAAAGTGGGAGTTATGATAGCAATTGTAGTGGTTGTTGCAGGACTACTGTTTTGCTGTGTTGTGCCCATATTAAGATCTTTTCTTGTTCAAGCAACTGTTAAACAAATGGCTCTTATGAACAAACCTATGCTTGATGATGATGGACTGGCAAGTGAGCCTGCTGGCACTAGTCCAGACTGTACTCTGGACTGGCCCCCTAAGCCAGATTGGATTCCGGAGCAAGGGAAGGAAGAAGAGGATTCCAGTTCCTCCAGTGAGGACGAAGAAGAAGTAGTTATGGGATGAGCCAGGCCCTGGGTGTAAGTGCTAGCCTAACCTCTCCCCAAGGGTGACCCTCTACGATACACAAAGTATCTGGGTTGAAGAAGTTATCTCAAGAAAGACTTGTACTTTGCCTTTATTCTGATTATGTTGATTGTTGTTGATAGATTTTTATTAGCAATTATATGATTAAGCAATATTATAATCAATTTTGAGAAATTATGTAACAATCAGTATTACTCTACATAACCGTGACAACCACAGGCAAGTGCTGAACCAAATGCATGCTCATGCTTAAAACACAATGTTGATTTGTTTATTGACAGCTAGGTTAGGGAGACAGGATCTTTTACTCCTTCCTATTCGAGTGTGAGGGGAGACGTTTGGTCCTGTTCTCCACAAGAGAGCGTTTTCAGGATTTGGTTATTGGTAAGAAGAAGGAGTGATCAGGCATTGATCACTAGTTAATATGTATGAAAGAACCGGATTGTGAGATTGCTCTCTTGAGGTAGGTGGGGCTTGATAAGCCCCAGAGGAGGGATGTATGGAGGAATTTCCTGTCATCTATATCAATATCATTTGTTAATCAGTATTATATCAATCAGTATCTATGCAACAGTATTGAAAAGTGACCTTAAATCACCTCATGTATTAACTTTTAGAGCTTCATTTATATACTACACTGTACCATTTCTAGTGCATTTAGAAGGGTGACTCTAGGCCTGTGGTCCTGCAGGGATGTTTCTGTGAGAACGGACTGGTGTGACCTTGAAGATGGAATTTTTTAAGGTGAAGGCTAGTGTTGTTTTTGAAACATAAACTAACTGAACTCTCGCCGCGGTTAAAACTAAGATAAGGGGACAGTGAAATAATTGTGACGAGAGGCAGATGTGTGATTAAAAGAAAAAAGAGAAAACTCCATCCAATGAGATTATTGTTTTAGAATTGTATAAAAGCATGGGCCACGATTATGTAAATCAGATGCTCTGCAGACCATCTCGGCTTTGTTGTTTGATTCAATAAAGTCTATAGATTTTTGGCATCTAGAACCCCTTGACTTTGCAACTTATTTTTCTTATTCTGATTTGCAGAAGTATTTGCCACGGCAGGATCAGTTCCCAGCAAGAACCTCTTTCCACCAATAAGAGCAACCTTTCAACATGCACATACCTTTCAATATGCCCATTACTCTGACCTGCAAAGACCCATACTTGGCATAGGCTTCATGTGTTTTTGTACCACCATTACTTTGCCCTTCTGATAGTCATAAATATGGCGGATGATTGGACACGTATGGTTAGGGTCAGATCACACAAGTTCTTCTATTGCCACATCAATATTTGCTTCTATTCCCACAACAATATTTGCAAATTGCTTGTATAAGTACACATCTATTCAATGCTTTTGGTAGGAACATTTACGTACATGTTAATTTTAAAGTTTTAGGCTATTTTATACATAAAAAATCACTAAATGCTTTAAGTTGACAATACTTAAATTTACATTTATTTTTGTGCAACTTTTTGTGTGATTCTTAAATTGATTAATGACTACAGAATTTTACTATGTACAATTATCAACTATTTACAATGCACACTAAAATATAGGGGATGCATTTTTTGGTCAGGGACACAACTGCAGCCAGAAAAGAAGCTCACTTTAGGCTAACAGGATATTAAAGTAGTGACATGTCTACATTATATGAAATCAGTAATCCCTTTCTGTTCCCAGTCTCTTTCCTTTTTCAAGATTACACAGAGGTAGACAAATGGACAACAGATGATGTCTGCAAATGGCTCCAAACCATCAACTTTATTGATTCCAAAGAAGTCTTCAGAGATATTTAATGGAGTACTACAAATGTCCATTCTGTGATGTCATTAAGTATACAATACCCAAGTACCTGAAACATTTACATCTACTTCATCAACACCAGCGAGACTTCAAAATAGTATGTAATATAGAGGAGTGTTAGAGAAGCTACAAGACTGTCCCTAGTTTTAGAAACCACATCTACTGATACCATGCAACTGCCCTCCATCCAGGAAGATGTTCTCAAGAATGTGAAACAAATGATCAGGACAAACATTCAGGAAAAACATCTCATCCTTAAAGTTACACAAGAAACAGTCATCACCAGCCTTCAATTCATTCTTAATTTTTTTCAAGAGCAGTATACTGAAATAATTAAATTTCAAGTATCATGTGATCAGTGAGAACCAAAAATATGCATTTTCAACTGAAAAGGTATTAGCGTGTGTGTTGCCTGAATTATTTGGCTGAATTTGTTCTTTGTGTTGAAGATGCTTCATGAAATCGAGACGCGGTTTGGGACGGACCTTCATCTTAATCTAGAGGCTGCTCTTCAAGTTCTAGCCCCAAACATTTTAAATGTGGCTAGACTTGGAAGCCAGAGTGACATGGTGACCAGTTTACTTCAGCATATTGACACAAACACAAAAGGTACATTATTTTTTTTAAATATGGTGCTTGTTACATATAGCCTACACCAATTGGGAAACTTGTTAAAGAGATGTACATCGGAAGCACTGGTGAAGATGTCTATCATCGCCAACTTTTGCTGGAAATTGGAGAACAAAGCTCGGGAGGAATAAACGATGAACTGCTGGAAGAGCTATGCGACCTCAGACTGCTACGTGAACCTAGCACGGATGCCGGCTCGCTTACCACGCTTCAGCTGGCTCGCACACCGTTTCCAGCGCCCTTTCTCCCGGCCAGCAGCATCAGGCAATAGCGCGGTCCCAGGGCCTGGCTAAAGACTAACCTTAGCCATTTGGCTCTACCATCCACTCTCCTCTCCAATGTTTGCTCTCTGGACAATAAACTGGACTTACTCGGACTACAGCTAACAGCTGTGTCTTCAGTTACGGAAACATGGCTCAATTACAGCATTCTGGACGCAGCCTTTCAGCTAGCCGGGCTAATCGCACATCGCACCGACAGGATAGCTGTGTGTTTATGTAAACAGTGAATGGTGCAGGAATGCCGTTGTGGTCTCAAGCTACTGTTCGTCGCTGGTGGAGTTTATGACTGTGAAATGCTGGCCGTACTACCTGCCCAGAGAATTTACCAAAATCAGTGCTGCCAAAATTCCACCAGCATGTTGATTTCGCAACTCGTGGTACAGACACTTTAGACCTTGTTTACGCCAACATTCACTGAGCTTACAAGGCTGCTCCCCACCCCCATCTGCCGCTTGGACCACATCTCTGTTATGCTAATCCCAGCACATAGACCGCTTCTGAAACATGCCAAACTGGTTCTGAAACATGTGAGAACCTGGTCTGAAGGAGCCATCTCAGTCTTCAAGACTGCTTTGAGCACACAGACTGGAATATGTTCAGAGAAGCTGCTACATACCACAACACCACAGATTTGGAGCAATACACAGCATCAGTGACTGGCAACTACACCAAGTGCATAGATGATGTGACTTCCTTCAAGACCATCACCACACACACAAACCAGAAACCATGGATGACTGCTGAAGTGCGCTCGCTGCTGAAAATCCAAGACACTGCCTTCAGGTCTGACGACAAGGCAGCCCTCCACACAGCCAGGGCCGATCTGTTCCAGGCTATTAGAGAGGCAAAGCACAACTATGCAGAAAGAATCTACAGTCACTTCATAAACACCAAGGACACCAAGTATGTGGCAAGGCATTCAGGCCATCACAGACTACAAAGCTACGCTACTTGTCTGTGATAGTCTGCTCCCAGATGCACTGAATGATTTCTATGCATGGTTCGAAGCAGAGAACAACATGCCAGCGTGGAACACCACCCCAACTCCCACCAACCAAGTACTTTGTCTGTCTGCAGTAGATCTCAGGAAAAGTCTGTCCAGAGTTAAACCACAAAAAGCTGCAGGTCCTGAGAACATACCTGGCCGGGTGCTCAGGGAATGCGCTGATCAGCTTGCAGATGTCCTCACAGACATCTTCAACGTTTCCCTGAGCCGAGCAGTCATCATTGTGTGCTTTAAGACGACCAACATCATCCCTGTGCCGAAGAAATCATCTGTGTCCTGCCTGAATGACTACCGGCCTGTTGCACTCGCACCTGTCATCATGACTTGCTGTGAGTGGCTAGTCATGAAACACATAAAGTGCAGTCTTCCCATCACACTGGACCCATTTCAGTACGCCTACCATCCCAACCACTCAACAGAGGATGCCATATCTGCTAGCATCCACCTTTCTCTGATCCTTCTGGACAAAAAGGACAGCTATGTAAGGATGCTATTCATAGACTTCAGTTCAGCATTCAAAACAATCATCCCACAGAAACTGACAACAAAGCTGAGCCTGCTGGGGGGACCATCTCCCTCTGCAACTGGATCCTGGACTTTTTGACTGAGAGACCTCAGGACATCAGGATCAGCAACACCACAATACAGTTGTGGGCCTCATCAACAAGAGCATTTGATCAGAGTCAGCATACAGAGAGGAGGTGAACCCACTCGCAGAATGGTGTAGAGACAACAATCTCTCTCTTAATGTTGATAAGACTAAAGAGATGATTGTTGACTTTAGGAGGACCCAAGTGGACCACTCACCGCTGCACATCAATGGAACAAATGTGTAGAGAGTCAAAAGCTCCAAGTGCACATGATGGAGGACCTCTCCTAGACTCTGAACACCACCTGCCTAGTCAAGAAGGACCAGCAGCGCCTCCACTTCCTTCGGAAGCTGAAGATAGCCAAACCCCGCCTCCCATCCTCACCACCTTCTACAGAGAAACGATAGAGCGCGTCCTGACCAGCTCTCTCACCATGTAACCCTAACCCTAGCCCTTTATTTTGAGAAAATAGCAAGTTTCAAGTGTCTGGACAATGTAAGTTTTGAGATGTCTTGTTTCTGTGTTTTTGTTTTTTTATGCTCAAAATGAGTAAAAAAAAGAAAATTATGTGATTTTCTCAACATCATTTTGTTCCAAACTGTATGACTTTCATTTGTTTGTGATAAGTAGATGTTTGAGATGGCGGAGTTTTAAGGAACTGACAGCCACAGGCACCATTCACTTTGATTGTATGGAAAGAAGGATGCATTGAAAGTGAAAGATTTCAGTGCCCAGGAAGAGTCGGGTTCGGTTAACTAAGTTTTGTTGTGGCCACAACATATGAACTCATGGAAACGCAAAAATACGTTGTTCCCTCAACACAGGATCTTGAGGCCATGACTTCACATTGCGTGGCCACGACTTAAGGACGCCGTTACCTTGACAAAATGATCTTGTGGCCTCAATATAATATCTCGTGGCCAAGACATATTATCACGTTCCCATGAGTTAATATGTCATCCCCACAACAAAACTAAGTGAACCGAACCTGTCCCTTCCTAGGCACCATGAAAAATGACTGAGGCGATCATTCAAGATATTTTGTTTCACCAAAGAAAAAAAGTCAGGTTTGGGATGAAATGGGGTTGACTAAATGATGATAGAGTTTTGATTTTTGGGGAAATATCCCTTTAACTCAAAGGACTTTATTGTATTCTCAATTACTCAACAGATCTGTTAAATATTTTTCCAACTTACAGGAATCAGCAAAGCCAAAACCCACAATACTTTTTCATGGAGCTTCAAACCTCGTTGATGCGAAAAGAGCCAGCATCAGAATGGATGGTGTCTATTTCATGTTTATTGTGGCATATCCAAAACCCAAACCCATCATTCACACAATCAATTTCATTCAGCACTATTTGTTTAAACTTTCCCTTGGCCACAAAAGACTGTCTATCCCGGTTCTCAAAATGCACAACCAACTATCATAGTTATACTATAATATTATAAATTGTTGTTGATATGTATAAATAGTTTAACCATAACAACGCTTATTTGTGTTAATGTTTTAATGTCAGTTTGGATATATTAAGGACTTATTGTTGATCTTTAATGCTGATGTGAATTTTTGGTTGGATCATGTTTTACAGTACGTGTAATACAGTGTTAAGAACTTAATATTAGTCTTGAATATTTTAACACTAAAATTACTTTTAGTTTTTGTTGTTTGCATAGTATTAATAATTCTTATAGTTAATATTTCTTAAATTCTTAGACTATGCACTATTATTTTAGACGTTTTTAAAAATTATTTTCATTATTTGAGTGATATTTGTGTCATATTTATAGTCATTGAAATCTACCCCATGCTACTCTATCTACTCTAAATATTATTTATTAATTAAAAATGTAATTCTACTGTGGTTATTTAAGCTGTCAATAATATGAAATATTTCGTTCATGCGTCCACAATATTTTCAGTAAAGGACAAAGCAACAATAAAAAATTAGGTCCATGAAAATGAACGAACCTATAAAAGGTTCTATATAGAACTGTTTCACAGGCTACAGAGAACCTTGTAGGGTTCTTTTGATTGAACCTTTAAAAAAGGTTCCAAATATGAAGCACCCGATAGAACCCTTTAAGGTTCTATATAGAACCTTTTCTTCTAAGAGTGTACATACAAAATCCAGAGCAAGTAATCTCTCCAGAATGTGGTGTTGTAATAATTCCTAAAGAGAAATGGAAGCCATGGATGAAAGTAATTTTAAAATGATCAAAACATGAGATTTGGGCTGAATATAAATTAGACCATGTTCTACAGTACATGGAATACAGTATTACATATAGGAGTAAACATTAAATGGAATATTGTCAATTTATAACCCCCATTCAGTGAATATCTAAACAGTCATTTAGATTGCTGCTAACACTGCCCACTAGCTGGGAATCTCAGATTGCTAAGAAACTTGCTGAGCCCACTGATCTATAATACAGTGATCAGTGGCTGAGCCCCATTTAACAGTGATTCAAAATATAAATTGTTTTATAACCTTTGCAGTTCATCTCCACACAAGAGTTGTGAAATGTAACATGTACCATGTGACATTACATCTATCTGTGATTCTACAACCTGCTTCAGGTGACTTAAGCAATGCCACTGAGACACTATGGATCTTAAAGATACAAAATATAATTTATACAATTGTCCCTGACCAGACTGGTACAAATTCTGATAAGTCAAAGCCCACACTGGTAATTGTTTTTCTTTTAACTAGAAAGTCTCAAAATCAAAATGAACCGAACAGAATCGACTCAGAAAAGATGTCAATGAATGCACGCATGTCACCTGATCCACAAATGCACATCATCTTTTTTGCATGCACAAATGATACAGTAATACAAAAAAGAACATTTGTAGTCACAAATATGTCTCTATTTGTACAAATCGCTGCACATTCATTTAATTCTGAATTTTGCAGACACAAATTGTACGGCATTTGTTTGAGGAAGTCATCATCAATCAAATGTCTGTTTTGAGGTGTAGGTCAAAGGTCATCAAAAATGTTAGGTCTATGTCAAAGGTTAATGATGATAGGATCCAACTGAAAATCTAAATGTGGTTTGAACCTCAGAAGTTAAAAACATGTGTGTAAATGAATATGTCACACACGCACACACGCTCCACAGATGTTAAAAAAACATATGATGACAGACCAGCATCCCAACATCTCAACATCTGAGTTCCCAGGAAAGACAGGTAAGCATGTAGCATCAGTTTAAGCTCCACCTACCAATGGTTTTCAATCTGTTTACATTTGCCTGTCTCTGAAGCACCTCATTAACTTGGAGATTTATGTGTTTTGGTTGAAATCATGTAAATATGAACAGTATGATTGTTTTAATTGCCTAGTCTAAGTCAGTCTTTAGTCAGTCAGATCACAGTGTCCATCTTATTTTTTAGGGAGAGAAAGACAGTTTTAAATTGTATTAAATATCATTAAAAGCATCAAATTTTGCCCCACCATCGTTGTAGTAGTGGTGGCAGCCATGCATGATGTGATTATGATACATCACCATAAAGCATTAGTTATGCATGCTGGCATCGTTGCCTGTTATTTATGCCACTAGCACTACATGATTATATGCTGCTTATAATCGGATCCTCATCATATGTTGAAAAAAATAAGTGAAAAAAGAAATTATCAGGTGCTGAAGGCAGGAAACAGTGCAAAGAAGAGGAGCAGAAAAAAAGAACAACATAGAGCTAAGAATCACAAGTTAACAACTGTTCATGTCAGCCATTGATGTTTATTTACTATTCTGAAATAGCTTATTTAGAACCTTTTAACTGACACAGACACTGTGGGCTGTTTTTTATTTTATTTATGTTTAGCGCAGTGTATTTTCTTTAAAATTAACTTAAGCTTCTATAATGTGTCTTAATTTCAGTTATATTACTACTTTAACTTCACCAAAAAACTCATGATTGCCATCTAATGCAGGTGCAGGCGAGTTGAGGCGGACGCAAGTGCAGTAAAAGGGCGTATTTATTAAGAGAGGCAAGCAGACAAATCCAAAACGAGAGACAGAATCAGAATCAATAGACATGCATGGGTCAGGCGATCAGCAAATGGGGCAAACTAGGCACAACAAACATAAGAAACAAGAAACAGGCAAGAAGTCAAAAACCAGAATGAGAAACACTGGACAATGGCTTGGTAATGCTCAGGCGGCAAAACACTGAAACAATACTGCGCAAAGAACAAAGACACACTGGGGGGTATAAAAATACAAACTAATCAAGCGCAGATTAGGAACAGGTGAGAATAATGATGACACATGGGGAGACAAACAATGACAGGACATGGGTGGAGACAGGACATGAACCAAAACAAAACATACATGTGAAAGTAAACAAAGTCCTGTCAGCCCGGAAGTGCACACTGTCACGCTACGAGGAGCTTAAGCAGGAGGAGGGATACCTGACAATGATGTGTCTCAAAATTTGTCTTTTGATGCAATCATTGATGACTTTGCTGCAAAGAAGTCCAGGTGTGTGCACTTTTGAAACAGTTCTCACATTCAGAAGAGATTGTCAAATTTTTGCACAAAAATCTAAAATCTTGCCTAGGGTGCCAGCAGAGCCTGGGCCGGCCCTGCCTACAGAGACCCAGTACCAGTAACAGAAATCAGGTCTCCCTTAAGCAAACTCTACATCGATAGTTAAGCTGAAGAGAGTGATGAGGATACTCAGCCTGCTGTGAACCCTGTAGGGAGTAAAATCAGAGGATTCTGATATATCAAACCTCTCTCCAACAGTTAAATGGAAATTAACTCTTTAAAAGATGACTTTTGTTCTGCCAGTGAGAGCTCAGTGAACAGAGAAATGGGATTCAGAATCTGTAACTCAGCAATTTGAAGAGATTGAAACATTCATGCATAGATCATTGGCCAAATTAGAACAAGGAGTGGTAGAATGTCTACAAAGAAGGGATGGACAATGGAAACAGGAAGTCGCTAGTCTCAGGAAAGTCAGTAACCCAGTGGTCCATTTTTCCATTTGGAGCTACCTCTCCAGAGAACAAAGGGACAACTTCTAATATGCCAGCTGCTTCCTATACTAGATCCCCAATGAACATAGAATTCCCTAGTTTTGGTGCTACTAGGGACACAAGTGATGTGATGGCATTCGTGGAGAAATGTGAAAATTTCCTCATTCTCCGGTAACTGTCGGATGGCCAAG
>NC_069727.1:21518837-21523837 GCF_027358585.1 Pangasianodon hypophthalmus | reverse complement strand
AACCCTAACCCTAACCCTAACCCTAACCCTAACCCTAACCCTAACCCTAACCCTAACCCTAACCCTAACCCTAACCCTAACCCTAACCCTAACCCTAACCCTAACCCTAACCCTAACCCTAACCCTAACCCTAACCCTAACCCTAACCCTAACCCTAACCCTAACCCTAACCCTAACCCTAACCCTAACCCTAACCCTAACCCTAACCCTAACCCTAACCCTAACCCTAACCCTAACCCTAACCCTAACCCTAACCCTAACCCTAACCCTAACCCTAACCCTAACCCTAACCCTAACCCTAACCCTAACCCTAACCCTAACCCTAACCCTAACCCTAACCCTAACCCTAACCCTAACCCTAACCCTAACCCTAACCCTAACCCTAACCCTAACCCTAACCCTAACCCTAACCCTAACCCTAACCCTAACCCTAACCCTAACCCTAACCCTAACCCTAACCCTAACCCTAACCTAACCCTAACCCTAACCCTAACCCTAACCCTAACCCTAACCCTAACCCTAACCCTAACCCTAACCCTAACCCTAACCCTAACCCTAACCCTAACCCTAACCCTAACCCTAACCCTAACCCTAACCCTAACCCTAACCCTAACCCTAACCCTAACCCTAACCCTAACCCTAACCCTAACCCCTAACCCTAACCCTAACCCTAACCCTAACCCTAACCCTAACCCTAACCCTAACCCTAACCCTAACCCTAACCCTAACCCTAACCCTAACCCTAACCCTAACCCTAACCCTAACCCTAACCCTAACCCTAACCCTAACCCTAACCCTAACCCTAACCCTAACCCTAACCCTAACCCTAACCCTAACCCTAACCCTAACCCTAACCCTAACCCTAACCCTAACCCTAACCCTAACCCTAACCCTAACCCTAACCCTAACCCTAACCCTAACCCTAACCCTAACCCTAACCCTAACCCTAACCCTAACCCTAACCCTAACCCTAACCCTAACCCTACCCTAACCCTAACCCTAACCCTAACCCTAACCCTAACCCTAACCCTAACCCTAACCCTAACCCTAACCCTAACCCTAACCCTAACCCTAACCCTAACCTAACCCTAACCCTAACCCTAACCCTAACCCTAACCCTAACCCTAACCCTAACCCTAACCCTAACCCTAACCCTAACCCTAACCCTAACCCTAACCCTAACCCTAACCCTAACCCTAACCCTAACCCTAACCCTAACCCTAACCCTAACCCTAACCCTAACCCTAACCCTAACCCTAACCCTAACCCTAACCCTAACCCTAACCCTAACCCTAACCCTAACCCTAACCCTAACCCTAACCCTAACCCTAACCCTAACCCTAACCCTAACCCTAACCCTAACCCTAACCCTAACCCTAACCCTAACCCTAACCCTAACCCTAACCCTAACCCTAACCCTAACCCTAACCCTAACCCTAACCCTAACCCTAACCCTAACCCTAACCCTAACCCTAACCCTAACCCTAACCCTAACCCTAACCCTAACCCTAACCCTAACCCTAACCCTAACCCTAACCCTAACCCTAACCCTAACCTAACCCTAACCCTAACCCTAACCCTAACCCTAACCCTAACCCTAACCCTAACCCTAACCCTAACCCTAACCCTAACCCTAACCCTAACCCTAACCCTAACCCTAACCCTAACCCTAACCCTAACCCTAACCCTAACCCTAACCCTAACCCTAACCCTAACCCTAACCCTAACCCTAACCCTAACCCTAACCCTAACCCTAACCCTAACCCTAACCCTAACCCTAACCCTAACCCTAACCCTAACCCTAACCCTAACCCTAACCCTAACCCTAACCCTAACCCTAACCCTAACCCTAACCCTAACCCTAACCCTAACCCTAACCCTAACCCTAACCCTAACCCTAACCCTAACCCTAACCCTAACCCTAACCCTAACCCTAACCCTAACCCTAACCCTAACCCTAACCCTAACCCTAACCCTAACCCTAACCCTAACCCTAACCCTAACCCTAACCCTAACCCTAACCCTAACCCTAACCCTAACCCTAACCCTAACCCTAACCCTAACCCTAACCCTAACCCTAACCCTAACCCTAACCC
Organism: Pangasianodon hypophthalmus; assembly: GCF_027358585.1. Classification (NCBI taxonomy): domain Eukaryota; kingdom Metazoa; phylum Chordata; class Actinopteri; order Siluriformes; family Pangasiidae; genus Pangasianodon; species Pangasianodon hypophthalmus. The sequence continues at coordinate 21,521,741 of NC_069727.1, read as the reverse complement.
TAACCCTAACCCTAACCCTAACCCTAACCCTAACCCTAACCCTAACCCTAACCCTAACCCTAACCCTAACCCTAACCCTAACCCTAACCCTAACCCTAACCCTAACCCTAACCCTAACCCTAACCCTAACCCTAACCCTAACCCTAACCCTAACCCTAACCCTAACCCTAACCCTAACCCTAACCCTAACCCTAACCCTAACCCTAACCCTAACCCTAACCCTAACCCTAACCCTAACCCTAACCCTAACCCTAACCCTAACCCTAACCCTAACCCTAACCCTAACCCTAACCCTAACCCTAACCCTAACCCTAACCCTAACCCTAACCCTAACCCTAACCCTAACCCTAACCCTAACCCTAACCCTAACCCTAACCCTAACCCTAACCCTAACCCTAACCCTAACCCTAACCCTAACCCTAACCCTAACCCTAACCCTAACCCTAACCCTAACCCTAACCCTAACCCTAACCCTAACCCTAACCCTAACCCTAACCCTAACCCTAACCCTAACCCTAACCCTAACCCTAACCCTAACCCTAACCCTAACCCTAACCCTAACCCTAACCCTAACCCTAACCCTAACCCTAACCCTAACCCTAACCCTAACCCTAACCCTAACCCTAACCCTAACCCTAACCCTAACCCTAACCCTAACCCTAACCCTAACCCTAACCCTAACCCTAACCCTAACCCTAACCCTAACCCTAACCCTAACCCTAACCCTAACCCTAACCCTAACCCTAACCCTAACCCTAACCCTAACCCTAACCCTAACCCTAACCCTAACCCTAACCCTAACCCTAACCCTAACCCTAACCCTAACCCTAACCCTAACCCTAACCCTAACCCTAACCCTAACCCTAACCCTAACCCTAACCCTAACCCTAACCCTAACCCTAACCCTAACCCTAACCCTAACCCTAACCCTAACCCTAACCCTAACCCTAACCCTAACCCTAACCCTAACCCTAACCCTAACCCTAACCCTAACCCTAACCCTAACCCTAACCCTAACCCTAACCCTAACCCTAACCCTAACCCTAACCCTAACCCTAACCCTAACCCTAACCCTAACCCTAACCCTAACCCTAACCCTAACCCTAACCCTAACCCTAACCCTAACCCTAACCCTAACCCTAACCCTAACCCTAACCCTAACCCTAACCCTAACCCTAACCCTAACCCTAACCCTAACCCTAACCCTAACCCTAACCCTAACCCTAACCCTAACCCTAACCCTAACCCTAACCCTAACCCTAACCCTAACCCTAACCCTAACCCTAACCCTAACCCTAACCCTAACCCTAACCCTAACCCTAACCCTAACCCTAACCCTAACCCTAACCCTAACCCTAACCCTAACCCTAACCCTAACCCTAACCCTAACCCTAACCCTAACCCTAACCCTAACCCTAACCCTAACCCTAACCCTAACCCTAACCCTAACCCTAACCCTAACCCTAACCCTAACCCTAACCCTAACCCTAACCCTAACCCTAACCCTAACCCTAACCCTAACCCTAACCCTAACCCTAACCCTAACCCTAACCCTAACCCTAACCCTAACCCTAACCCTAACCCTAACCCTAACCCTAACCCTAACCCTAACCCTAACCCTAACCCTAACCCTAACCCTAACCCTAACCCTAACCCTAACCCTAACCCTAACCCTAACCCTAACCCTAACCCTAACCCTAACCCTAACCCTAACCCTAACCCTAACCCTAACCCTAACCCTAACCCTAACCCTAACCCTAACCCTAACCCTAACCCTAACCCTAACCCTAACCCTAACCCTAACCCTAACCCTAACCCTAACCCTAACCCTAACCCTAACCCTAACCCTAACCCTAACCCTAACCCTAACCCTAACCCTAACCCTAACCCTAACCCTAACCCTAACCCTAACCCTAACCCTAACCCTAACCCTAACCCTAACCCTAACCCTAACCCTAACCCTAACCCTAACCCTAACCCTAACCCTAACCCTAACCCTAACCCTAACCCTAACCCTAACCCTAACCCTAACCCTAACCCTAACCCTAACCCTAACCCTAACCCTAACCCTAACCCTAACCCTAACCCTAACCCTAACCCTAACCCTAACCCTAACCCTAACCCTAACCCTAACCCTAACCCTAACCCTAACCCTAACCCTAACCCTAACCCTAACCCTAACCCTAACCCTAACCCTAACCCTAACCCTAACCCTAACCCTAACCCTAACCCTAACCCTAACCCTAACCCTAACCCTAACCCTAACCCTAACCCTAACCCTAACCCTAACCCTAACCCTAACCCTAACCCTAACCCTAACCCTAACCCTAACCCTAACCCTAACCCTAACCCTAACCCTAACCCTAACCCTAACCCTAACCCTAACCCTAACCCTAACCCTAACCCTAACCCTAACCCTAACCCTAACCCTAACCCTAACCCTAACCCTAACCCTAACCCTAACCCTAACCCTAACCCTAACCCTAACCCTAACCCTAACCCTAACCCTAACCCTAACCCTAACCCTAACCCTAACCCTAACCCTAACCCTAACCCTAACCCTAACCCTAACCCTAACCCTAACCCTAACCCTAACCCTAACCCTAACCCTAACCCTAACCCTAACCCTAACCCTAACCCTAACCCTAACCCTAACCCTAACCCTAACCCTAACCCTAACCCTAACCCTAACCCTAACCCTAACCCTAACCCTAACCCTAACCCTAACCCTAACCCTAACCCTAACCCTAACCCTAACCCTAACCCTAACCCTAACCCTAACCCTAACCCTAACCCTAACCCTAACCCTAACCCTAACCCTAACCCTAACCCTAACCCTAACCCTAACCCTAACCCTAACCCTAACCCTAACCCTAACCCTAACCCTAACCCTAACCCTAACCC
>NC_069727.1:21358837-21513837 GCF_027358585.1 Pangasianodon hypophthalmus | reverse complement strand
CATTTACCATTTGGGGATTTTAAATTTGCACTGTTTAAGGATCACCCTTACCCAGGGATCCAATTTATATATAAAAAATTTTTTTTTGTATTTGTATAAGAAAACGGGTCTGGCCTCGTTCTTTTTAACTCTAGAATAGAACAAAGTGAGCCTGTGCACTAAAGAGCATACACTCAACATATGAGGACTTGATCTTTCCCTAACCTGACCCTAACCCTGACCCTGACCCTGACCCTGACCCTGACCCTGACCCTAACCCTAACCCCAACCCTAATCCTAACCCTAAACCCGACCCCAACCCTAATCCTAACCCTAATCCTAACCCTAATCCTAACCCCAATCCTAATCCTAACCCTAACCCTGATCCTAACCCTAATCCCAACCCCAACCCTAATCCCAACCCCAGCCCTAATCCTAACCCCAACCCTAACCCCAACCCCAACCCTAATCCTAAACCTAATCCTAACTCTAACCCCAACCCCAACCCCAACCCTAATCCTAACCCCAACCCCAACCCCAACCCCAACCCTGACCCTGACCCTGACCCTGACCCTGACCCTAACCCTAAACCCTGACCCTGACCCTGACCCTGACCCTGACCCTAACCCTAACCCTAACCCTAACCCTAACCCTAACCCTAACCCTGAACCCTAACCCTAACCCTAACCCTAACCCTTCAAGCCCAATTCTAACCCTTTTCCCTTCCCCCTCCCTACCCCAACCTCAATCTCCCATCTTGAACCCCAATTCTAACACTTAACCCTAACTGCTAACCCCCTACCCTAACCCCAAGCCTTATTCCTACCCTAACCCTAATCTTCCCCCTTCTCTATCTTGACCCTCTTTTGTTTCCCTGCTCTTCTACTGGAGTGGGTACCCTGGCTCCAAGGATATAAACTTAACTCCCAAATCTGCCCCATGAGATGAATACATTTACAGGTAAATGTGAGCTGTATGTGGACATGGGAGTGTGCAGACATTGAATGGAGCTTTCACCCGGGATCCTGTGCTTTGATCACTCAGCCGGATATGGGGTGTGGATCTGACTTGGGAAAAACTGCACGCCCTATCCGGTCCCTTAGGTTCCTTGTTTTATTTAAATAATGTTGTCTTTTTCCCCCCCCTCCATTTTTACTTTCTTTATGGGGACTCCTGGTCCCTTTCCAGGTCACTGTTCCTTTTGAACTTAGTGGGTATTTTTATTTAGCTCTCTCATTTTAACTTTATTGATTTTATTTTCTTAATCATATTTTAAAAAAGCATCCTTTCTTTTTATTTTATTTATTTATATATTTTATGTTTTTTAAATTTATATTTTTTATTTTTTATTTACTCATTTACCATTTGGGGATTTTAAATTTGCACTGTTTAAGGATCACCCTTACCCAGGGATCCAATTTTTTTATATATAAAAAATTTTTTTTGTATTTGTATAAGAAAACGGGTCTGGCCTCGTTCTTTTTAACTCTAGAATAGAACAAAGTGAGCCTGTGCACTAAAGAGCATACACTCAACATATGAGGACTTGATCTTTCCCTAACCCTAACCCTAACCCTAACCCTAACCCTAACCCTAATCCTAACCCTAACCCTAACCCTAACCCTAACCCTAACCCTAACCCCTAACCCTAACCCTAACCCTAACCCTAACCCAACCCTGATCCTAACCCCAGCCCTAATCCTAACCCCAACCCTAACCCCAACCCTAATCCTAATCCTAAACCTAATCCTAACTCCAACCCCAACCCCAACCCTAACCATAACCCCAACCCCAACCCTAATCCTAATCCTAATCCTAACCCTAACCCTAACCCTAACCCCAACCCTAATCCTAACCCTTAACCCCAACCGCTAACCCCAACCCTAACCCTAACCCTAACCCTAACCCTAACCCTAACCCTAACCCTAACCGCAACCTTCTACCCTGACCCTAACCCTAACCCTAACCGCAACCTTCTACCCTGACCCTAACCCTAACCTCAACCTTCTACCCTGATCCTAACCCCTACCCTGACCCTAACCCTAACCCTAACCCTAACCTCAACCTCCTACCCTGACCCTTACCCTAACCTCAGCCTCCTACCATGAACCCTAACCCTAACCCTAACCTCAACCTCCTACCCGGAAACCGAACCCTAACCCTTAACCCTACCTAACCCTAACCCGAACCCCACCCTCCTACCCTGACCCTAATCCTAACCTGAACCCCAACCCTAACCCCAACCCCATAACCCTATTTAACCCTAATCCTAACCCGAACCATGACCTTCACTTCAAGCCCAATTCTAACCCTTTTCCCTTCCCCCTCCCTACCCCAACCTCAATCTCCCATCTTGAACCCCAATTCTAACACCTAACCCTAACTGCTAACCCCCTACCCTAACCCCAAGCCTTATTCCTACCCTAACCCTAATCTTCCCCCTTCTCTATCTTGACCCTCTTTTGTTTCCCTGCTCTTCTACTGGAGTGGGTACCCTGGCTCCAAGGATATAAACTTAACTCCCAAATCTGCCCCATGAGATGGATACATCTACAGGTAAATGTGAGCTGTATGTGGACATGGGAGTGTGCAGACATTGAATGGAGCTTTCACCCGGGATCCTGTGCTTTGATCACTCAGCCGGATATGGGGTGTGGATCTGACTTGGGAAAAACTGCACGCCCTATCCGGTCCCTTAGGTTCCTTGTTTTATTTAAATAATGTTGTCTTTTCCCCCCCCCCTCCATTTTTACTTTCTTTACGGGGACTCCTGGTCCCTTTCCAGGTCACTGTTCCTTTTGAACTTAGTGGGTATTTTTATTTAGCTCTCTCATTTTAACTTTATTGATTTTATTTTCTTAATCATATTTTAAAAAAGCATCCTTTCTTTTTATTTTATTTATTTATATATTTTATGTTTTTTAATTTATATTTTTTATTTACTCATTTACCATTTGGGGATTTTAAATTTGCACTGTTTTAAGGATCACCCTTACCCAGGGATCCAATTTATATATATATAAAAAATTTTTTTTGTATTTGTATAAGAAAACGGGTCTGGCCTCGTTCTTTTTAACTCTAGAATAGAACAAAGTGAGCCTGTGCACTAAAGAGCATACACTCAACATATGAGGACTTGATCTTTCCCTAACCTAACCCTAACCCTAACCCTAACCCTAACCCTAACCCTAACCCTAGACTTGGAACCAGAGATACCCATATAGAGAGAGGAAATAGGGCTAACCCATTCTTCTTTTTACAGTATTCTCTTCTTTCTCCCGTTGTTTTTCTTTTGTCCTCTGCTCTTTTTCTTTACCTTGTTCTTCTTTTTTTTCTTCTTTTCTTCTTCTTTTCCTTCTTCTTCTTCTCCTTTCTTTTCTTTTTTCTTTTTTATACCCATTCTGTCACATTTATTGTGAGTAAAAATAGCACTTGATACTGGAGCAATCCGTTGTATAATGGACGTCTCGGTGGAGCGTTTGGTTTTGTTTTGATTTGGTTTGATGATTAAACACAACTTGGTGGATTTGTGCACGCACAAATACACACTTTGTAAATATGGTTTAAAGTATTTATATAGCACTTGTTTTGATTATTAGCACTTTTCACTTGACTCAATTGTTAGCACTTTTACTAGCACTTACAGCACTTTTTTTAGGTTTCAGCACTTCTTCCACTGGGACGGTCAATGCCATGGTTTGATCCAGTAAAATAAATTGAATAACTTTTTATAAAACCACAATATTGTGATGCTTTACTTTATTTCCAGACAATTTCTGAGCTTTTACCTCAACCCCAACCATCATTCCGCACCTGGGTTGGACCGGAACGTCAACTCCAAAACCTTATTTCGAATCCTAACCTCAACCCCCTAACCCTAACCCCCTAACCCTAACCCCCTAACCCTAACCCCAACCCTAACCCCAACCCTAACCCTAACCCTAACCCTAACCCTAACCCTAACCTCAACCTTCTACCCTGACCCTAACCCTAACCCTAACCTCAACCTTCTACCCTGACCCTAACCCTAACCTCAACCTTCTACCCTGACCCTAACCCTAACCCTAACCCTAACCTCAACCTTCTACCCTGACCCTAACCCTAACCCTAACCCTAACCTCAACCTTCTACCCTGACCCTAACCCTAACCCTAACCTCAACCTTCTACCCTGATCCTAACCCTAACCCTAATCCGCTTACCCTAACCCTAACCCCTAACCCCTAACCCTAACCCCTAACCCTAACCTCAACCTTCTACCCTAACCCTAACCCCTAACCCTAACCTCAACCTCCTACCCTGACCCTAACCCTAACCCTGACCCTTACCCTAACCTCAGCCTCCTACCATGAACCCTAACCCTAACCTCAACCTCAACCTCCTACCAGGAACCCGAACCCTAACCCTAACCCCATAACCCTACTTAACCCTAACTCCTAACCCTAATCTCTCCCTCCTACCCTGAACCCTAATCCTAACCCGAACCATGACCTTCACTTCAAGCCCAATTCTAACCCTTTTCCCTTCCCCCTCCCTACCCCAACCTCAATCTCCCATCTTGAACCCCAATTCTAACACTTAACCCTAACTGCTAACCCCCTACCCTAACCCCAAGCCTTATTCCTACCCTAACCCTAATCTTCCCCCTTCTCTATCTTGACCCTCTTTTGTTTCCCTGCTCTTCTACTGGAGTGGGTACCCTGGCTCCAAGGATATAATCTTAACTCCCAAATCTGCCCCATGAGATGAATACATTTACAGGTAAATGTGAGCTGTATGTGGACATGGGAGTGTGCAGACATTGAATGGAGCTTTCACCCGGGATCCTGTGCTTTGATCACTCAGCCGGATATGGGGTGTGGATCTGACTTGGGAAAAACTGCACGCCCTATCCGGTCCCTTAGGTTCCTTGTTTTATTTAAATAATGTTGTCTTTTTCCCCCCCCTTCATTTTTACTTTCTTTATGGGGACTCCTGGTCCCTTTCCAGTTCACTGTTCCTTTTGAACTTAGTGGGTATTTTTATTTAGCTCTCTCATTTTAACTTTATTGATTTTATTTTCTTAATCATATTTTAAAAAAGCATCCTTTCTTTTTATTTTATTTATTTATATATTTTATGTTTTTTAAATTTATATTTTTTATTTTTTATTTACTCATTTACCATTTGGGGATTTTAAATTTGCACTGTTTAAGGATCACCCTTACCCAGGGATCCAATTTATATATATAAAAAAAATTTTTTTTGTATTTGTATAAGAAAACGGGTCTGGCCTCGTTCTTTTTAACTCTAGAATAGAACAAAGTGAGCCTGTGCACTAAAGAGCATACACTCAACATATGAGGACTTGATCTTTCCCTAACCTAACCCTAACCCTAACCCTAACCCTAACCCTAACCCTAAGGGGGTAATCAAATCACAAATCATTCGATTTCATAGAATTTGCTCATTTGATCAACATTTCCATGAAGCAACACAAACTCTATTCAAAGCCCTTAGACCCCGAGGGTATTCTAAGAGATTCTTGAGAGCCATTAAAAGAGACACGTTGCAGGATCTCAGAAATAACCCAACACGATTGGTGCCGGAACCCAAGGATGTCATCCCCATAGTCACGACTTTTTCAGAAACATCCAAAATCCTCAACAATAAGCTTAAACAACAATTCCAAAAAACACAAGAACTATACGCACCACTTCGGTCATTCAAACCAATATCAGCTTATAGAAGAAATAAAAATCTACGGGATCTCCTGGTCAGGGCCAGTTTGAAATCAGACCGACGAGTGATTCCTCCTATATTAGCAACACATTTTCAACAGCTCAGGTCAGTGGAGATGGGAAACAAGGGACACCTAGTGCCACAAAGAACAAACCTCAAGACCACGAATATCATTTACATGATCACTTGCACACACTGCCATAAGAGATATATTGGAGAAACTGAATACAGTCTGGAACAAAGGCTGAAACAACACATTTACTCCATTCAACACAGACCACGCAACACACACTTAATATGCCATTTTGCAAGGGTTGGGATACAGAAGCTCAGGATCTCGGGTTTGGAGGCCAATAGGGCATGGAACAGGGAACAGAGAAGAAGAAGAGAAGCATATTGGATAAGTAAACTGCACACAGACCATCCTCATGGCTTCAATACTAGGAGAACATCTTAGACTTGGAGACTTGGAACCAGAGATACCCATATAGAGAGAGGAAATAGGGCTAACCCATTCTTCTTTTTACAGTATTCTCTTCTTTCCCCCGTTGTTTTTCTTTTGTCCTCTGCTCTTTTTCTTTACCTTGTTCTTCTTTTTTTTCTTCTTTTCTTCTTCTTTTCCTTCTTCTTCTTCTCCTTTCTTTTCTTTGTTCTTTTTTATACCCATTCTGTCACATTTATTGTGAGTAAAAATAGCACTTGATACTGGAGCAATCCGTTGTATAATGGACGTCTCGGTGGAGCGTTTGGTTTTGTTTTGATTTGGTTTGATGATTAAACACAACTTGGTGGATTTGTGCACGCACAAATACACACTTTGTAAATATGGTTTAAAGTATTTATATAGCACTTGTTTTGATTTTTAGCACTTTTCACTTGACTCAATTGTTAGCACTTTTACTAGCACTTACAGCACTTTTTTTAGGTTTCAGCACTTCTTCCACTGGGACGGTCAATGCCATGGTTTGATCCAGTAAAATAAATTGAATAACTTTTTATAAAACCACAATATTGTGATGCTTTACTTTATTTCCAGACAATTTCTGAGCTTTTACCTCAACCCCAACCATCATTCCGTACCTGGGTTGGACCGGAACCTCAACTCCAAAACCTTATTTCGAATCCTAACCTCAACCCCCTAACCCTAACCCTAACCCTAACCCCAACCCTAACCCCAACCCTAACTCTAACCTCAACCTTCTACCCTGACCCTAACCCTAACCCTAACCTCAACCTTCTACCCTGACCCTAACCCTAACCTCAACCTTCTAACCCTGACCCTAACCCTAACCCTAACCCTAACCTCAACCTTCTACCCTGACCCTAACCCTAACCCTAACCTCAACCTTCTACCCTGACCCTAACCCTAACCCTAACCTCAACCTTCTACCCTGATCCTAACCCTAACCCTGACCCTAACCCCTAACCCTAACCTAACCCCTAACTCCCAACCCTCCTACTCTAACCCTAATCCGCTTACCCTAACCCTAACCCCTAACCCCTAACCCCTAACCCTAACCTCAACCTTCTACCCTAACCCTAACCCCTAACCCTAACCTCAACCTCCTACCCTGACCCTAACCCTAACCCTGACCCTTACCCTAACCTCAGCCTCCTACCATGAACCCTAACCCTAACCTCAACCTCAACCTCCTACCAGGAACCCGAACCCTAACCCCAACCCCATAACCCTACTTAACCCTAACTCCTAACCCTAATCTCTCCCTCCTACCCTGAACCCTAATCCTAACCCGAACCATGACCTTCACTTCAAGCCCAATTCTAACCCTTTTCCCTTCCCCCTCCCTACCCCAACCTCAATCTCCCATCTTGAACCCCAATTCTAACACTTAACCCTAACTGCTAACCCCCTACCCTAACCCCAAGCCTTATTCCTACCCTAACCCTAATCTTCCCCCTTCTCTATCTTGACCCTCTTTTGTTTCCCTGCTCTTCTACTGGAGTGGGTACCCTGGCTCCAAGGATATAAACTTAACTCCCAAATCTGCCCCATGAGATGAATACATTTACAGGTAAATGTGAGCTGTATGTGGACATGGGAGTGTGCAGACATTGAATGGAGCTTTCACCCGGGATCCTGTGCTTTGATCACTCAGCCGGATATGGGGTGTGGATCTGACTTGGGAAAAACTGCACGCCCTATCCGGTCCCTTAGGTTCCTTGTTTTATTTAAATAATGTTGTCTTTTCCCCCCCCCCTCCATTTTTACTTTCTTTATGGGGACTCCTGGTCCCTTTCCAGGTCACTGTTCCTTTTGAACTTAGTGGGTATTTTTATTTAGCTCTCTCATTTTACCTTTATTGATTTTATTTTCTTAATCATATTTTAAAAAAGCATCCTTTCTTTTTATTTTATTTATTTATATATTTTATGTTTTTTAAATTTATATTTTTTATTTTTTATTTACTCATTTACCATTTGGGGATTTTAAATTTGCACTGTTTAAGGATCACCCTTACCCAGGGATCCAATTTATATATAAAAATTTTTTTTTTTTTTTTTTTTTTTTTTTTTGTATTTGTATAAGAAAACGGGTCTGGCCTCGTTCTTTTTAACTCTAGAATAGAACAAAGTGAGCCTGTGCACTAAAGAGCATACACTCAACATATGAGGACTTGATCTTTCCCTACCCTAACCCTAACCCTAACCCTAACCCTAACCCTAACACTAAACCCTAACCCTAACCCTAACCCTAACCCTAACCCTAACACTCAACATATGAGGACTTGATCTTTCCCTAACCTAACCCTAACCCTAACCCTAACCCTAACCCAACCCTAACCCTAACCCTAACCCTAACCCTAACCCTAACCCCAAGCCTTATTCCTACCCTAACCCTAATCTTCCCCCTTCTCTATCTTGACGCTCTTTTGTTTCCCTGCTCTTCTACTGGAGTGGGTACCCTGGCTCCAAGGATATAAACTTAACTCCCAAATCTGCCCCATGAGATGGATACATCTACAGGTAAATGTGAGCTGTATGTGGACATGGGAGTGTGCAGACATTGAATGGAGCTTTCACCCGGGATCCTGTGCTTTGATCACTCAGCCGGATATGGGGTGTGGATCTGACTTGGGAAAAACTGCACGCCCTATCCGGTCCCTTAGGTTCCTTGTTTTATTTAAATAATGTTGTCTTTTCCCCCCCCTCCATTTTTACTTTCTTTATGGGGTCTCCTGGTCCCTTTCCAGGTCACTGTTCCTTTTGAACTTAGTGGGTATTTTTATTTAGCTCTCTCATTTTAACTTTATTGATTTTATTTTCTTAATCATATTTTAAAAAAGCATCCTTTCTTTTTATTTTATTTATTTATATATTTTATGTTTTTTAAATTTATATTTTTTATTTACTCATTTACCATTTGGGGATTTTAAATTTGCACTGTTTTAAGGATCACCCTTACCCAGGGATCCAATTTATATATAAAAATTTTTTTATTTTTATTTTTTTTTTCTATTTGTATAAGAAAACGGGTCTGGCCTCGTTCTTTTTAACTCTAGAATAGAACAAAGTGAGCCTGTGCACTAAAGAGCATACACTCAACATATGAGGACTTGATCTTTCCCTAACCTAACCCTAATCCCTAACCCTAATCCCTAACCCTAACCCCTAACCCTAACCCCTAACCCCTAACCCTAACCCTAACCCTAACCCCTAACCCTAACCCTAACCCTAACCCTAACCCCTAACCCTAACCCTAACCCTAACCCTATACCCAAACCCTATACCCAATCTTAATCCCCACACCTAAATACAAGGATAGACTTAATTCCACCTTCAATCGGAACTTTCAACCTTAACCCCCAAACCTTATCCTGGCTACGAACTAGGGTTAACCCTAACCCTAACCCTAACCCTAACCTCAACCTTCTACCCTGACCCTAACCCCTAACCCTAACCTCAACCTTCTACCCTGACCCTAACCCCTAACCCTAACCCTCCTACCCTGACCCTAACCCCTAACCCTAACCTAACCCTAACTCCCAATCCTCCTACTCTAACCCTAATCCTCTAACCCTAACCTTAACCCCTAACCCCTAACCCTAACCTCAACCTTCTACCCTAACCCTAACCCTAACCTCAACCTCCTACCCTGACCCTAACCCTAACCCTGACCCTTACCCTAACCTCAGCCTCCTACCATGATCCCTAACCCTAACCTCAACCTCCTACCCGCAACCCGAACCCTAACCCTTAACCCTACCTAACCCTAACCCGAACCCCACCCTCCTACCCTGACCCTAATCCTAACCCGAACCCCAACGTCCTACCCTGAACCCCAACCCTAAACCCGACCCCATAACCCTACTTAACCCTAACTCCTTACCCTAATCTCTCCCTCCTACCCTGAACCCTAATCCTAACCCTAACCATGACCTTCACTTCAAGCCCAATTCTAACCCTTTTCCCTTCCCCCTCCCTACCCCAACCTCAATCTCCTATCTTGAACCCCAATTCTAACACCTAACCCTAACTGCTAACCCCCTACCCTAACCCCAAGCCTTATTCCTACCCTAACCCTAATCTTCCCCCTTCTCTATCTTGACCCTCTTTTGTTTCCCTGCTCTTCTACTGGAGTGGGTACCCTGGCTCCAAGGATATAAACTTAACTCCCAAATCTGCCCCATGAGATGGATACATTTACAGGTAATTGTGAGCTGTATGTGGACATGGGAGTGTGCAGACATTGAATGGATCTTTCACCCGGGATCCTGTGCTTTGATCACTCAGCCGGATATGGGGTGTGGATCTGACTTGGGAAAAACTGCACGCCCTATCCGGTCCCTTAGGTTCCTTGTTTTATTTAAATACTGTCTTTCCCCCCCCCTTCCCCCCCCTTTTTTTTGAAAAAAATAAGTGCTATGTGTACTTAGTCTGTCCTTTTTTACTATTTGGAATTATTTTTACTTTCTTTATGGGGACTCCTGGTCCCTTTCCAGTTCACTGTTCCTTTTGAACTTAGTGGGTATTTTTATTTAGTTCTCTCATTTTAACTTTATTGATTTTATTTTCTTAATCATATTTTAAAAAAGCATCCTTTCTTTTTATTTTATTTATTTATATATTTTATGTTTTTTAAATATATATTTTTTATTTACTCATTTACCATTTTGGGATTTTAAATTTGCACTGTTTAAGGATCACCCTTACCCAGGGATCCAATTTATATATAAAAATTTTTTTTTGTATTTGTATAAGAAAACGGGTCTGGCCTCGTTCTTTTTAACTCTAGAATAGAACAAAGTGAGCCTGTGCACTAAAGAGCATACACTCAACATATGAGGACTTGATCTTTCCCTAACCCTAACCCTAACCCCTAACCCCTAACCCTAACCCAACCCTAACCCTGACCCTGACCCTGACCCTAACCCTAACCTTAACTGTTATCCTAAACTTAATCCTAGAATACAGGTGGATCATGACCGTAATCCTAACCTCAATCCATTCTGGAACACAAATTTAAACTCCTATAATACGATTGGACAAGAATATGCATTATTCAAACTGCAGAGGATTGTGGGAGTAGGGTCTTTTAATATCTTATCTTCAATACCTCAAAAACAAAAAAGATAATCCCTAACAGTTTTTTAGGTTTGCAAGTATTTCACTTGCCAAGTGAAATTAGCTGGTCATGATCTTAGCCAGTAGGTGTTACTATTTACTCACCATAATGGTGCAGAGCGGGCCATGTAATAACCTGGACTGGCAATCCAACCAAAAATTCCAGCAATTTGGAGATTGTTCAGCCCTTTTGGCAGGTCATCTCCAGAGAGTCCGCCCAGTAGAAGCTTGTTGGCCTGCATCGGGGTCATCCGCTGGGACTAACGGACCCCACCCACCTTGCGGGGCAGAAAACTCTGCTAGAGTGGCTTGGGAAACCTTGCGGTGTTAGGTAAGTTTCTCAACTGCACCTACATGTAGGAAATATTAAAAAAATAAAATAAATTAATTAATTAAACAAACAAATAAAAATAATAAATAAATAAGTAAACCTATTTAAATATTAACAAGTAATGTTTAATATTTGTCATATTTAAGGCATGGTAACATTACTATAAGTAAAGTTTTATTAGGAAAAGCATCTCCAAACAAGCATGCTAGGAACACAAATAATTAACAAAAAAAATAAATAAAATAAATAAATTAATTAATTAATTAAAAAATAAAAAATAAAAATAAATAAATAAATATATATAAATACTTAATTAAATTAATTAGTTAAACTAAGAATGAATACGGAAACGCTATCCAATTGGATATGGGACACAAGCCGAGGACTGATCCACCTGCGGCTGGCCGCCTCAGACGAGGGTGTACTGTGTTTAAAAGGCCGAAAGACCTGACGACTCTGAGGTATACTGCTGATGATGTGTCCTGAAATTCATTAGATAAGGCTTAATATTCTAACACTGAAATTAAGTAATTTGTATTTATTAAATTGAATTAATTAATAAGTTAAATTAAATTAATTAAAGCAGTATAAGATCAAACTTGAAACACTAAAACATATATATCAGCTACAAACCTTCCAGCTTGAAGCCCGATCGAGTTTTACTCGATTGGATTTGTTAAATTAGCAGGCCCCAAGCGGATCCCCAATCCTGACATTGACCCTGACCCAAATCCTTACCCTAGCCCTGAAGTCTTGGCCCTATTCCTGGTACCTAACCCTAACCTTACCCTAACCGTGGAACCTTGGTCCTAATCCTAACACCTGACCCTAACCCCCACCTTAAGCCACCTGACCCTAAAACCTTGAACCTCAGCCCTAAACCTAACACCTCACCCTAACACTTACCACTTACACTCCTTTTTCTCACACCTGCCGAGCCTTAGATTCATCAAATGATGGTAGAAAGGATGGGTAGGTGAGCAGAAATATGTCCATACAGACATAGGGGGTTGACCTGCTCAGTCTAGTGGCTCGCCCTCACTCTGCTCTCCCTCCCATAACACCTTAAACCTGTGCCTGGTGAAGAACAGATGAAAGATGTTCAATAAAATCAGCAAAATTTCATGACACAGCCCTACCTGTTCAACGCGGCTTCCACTGAGGTGGAATCCCCTTCTCCCGACTGCAGTACATAATTGCAGGACATGGGTAATACAAAAAAAAAAAAAACCTGTAGAATTCACCCTATCCAGGATACCATTTCCTATCAATGCCTTGATCCACCTGACCTTAATCCTAAACCCCAGAACTTGATCCTAGCCCTAAAACCGTCTAACCCTATATCTAGCCCTTAAATATAACCCCAATATGTGACCCTAAAAGTAATTCTACTCTTCACTAAGCCTTCACCTTAAACATACAACCTATTTCACAAGTAATAAACCACCCAACACCGGAAAAACAAATGATATGCCCATGTGTGGCTTCAAAACCAAAATTACATTACCCAAACCCCAATCCAACTTTGACGCAAACCCTATACCCAATCTTAATCCCCACACCTAAATACAAGGATAGACTTAATTCCACCTTCAATCGGAACTTTCAACCTTAACCCCCAAACCTTATCCTGGCTATGAACTTTGGCCCTAAACCTCAACCCTGCGCCCTAAACCAAAACTTAAACCCCTGCCCGAACCCTAATTTTTACCCTACATTTAACTCTCAATCCAATCCCAACCCTAACCTGAATCCTCACGCCACCCCAAACTTAACCCTGACCCTAACCTTGGACTGGGCCCTAACTCCAACCTTGACCCTAGCCTTGAATTTAGTCCTGACCCTGATCCTAATTTTGATTTTTAATTATTATTCGCAGCCTTCATTATTATTCATAAAACTCATTCAATATTTTATATATATATATATATATATGTATATATATAATTTTTTTTTTTCTTTCTTTCTTTTCAAGTATCACTTACATGGTGAACACTTTGACAATCAGTGACAATCGTGCATCGCAGTCATCTATAATGATAATCTAGCCGTCGCACAAAAACCTAGTCATAAATTCTGGAGGTTAAATAATAATTCTGGGTTAATCAGAACATAATAGGACCCATTCATATTGGTGGTCACCCTCTTGATTTATTACTAACATTCGGATTAAATATAGAAAATATATTCACATTTCCACAGTCCGAAGCTATCTCAGGTCATTCTCTCATCTCATTTAAAATGTGCTTAATCATAATACATGCAGCTTGCCACACTACGACATCAAACATACATTCACATCAGCAACTGCACAGTTTTACCTATAATCTCCCAGAGTTACCAACCACCGTCTGATCTGAAAGAACTTGACCAGGCAACTGAATGCTTAGAATCAATGTTCCGCTACACGCTATATAGCTCCACTTAAAAAAAATAATAATTAGAGAGAAAAAGCTAGCACCCTGGTATAAAGATCACACACACACCTTAAAACAGACCACTCGAAAATTAGAATGTAAATGGCATCAAACTAAATTGGTAGTATTTCAAATAGCAAGGAAGGAGAAGGAGAGGCTTCTGATCTATAGAAATCCCCTTAGCACTGCTAGATCAATATAGATAATAATATAATGATATCAGATCAACGATTAGAATGTTTTACTCCCCTTCGAGAGACCGAACTAACTTCACTAATTTCCTCATCAAAATCATCAACATGTATACTAGATCTTTTACCTACATGTTTCTTCAAACAGATAATTCCATAAGCAATCAAACCTCTTCTAAAAATAATCACTGCTTCCCTTAGCATTGGCTATGTACCTAAATCTTTTAAACTAGCAGATATCTTGATTAAAAAACCTGACCTTGACCCCTGTCAGCTGTCCAACTAAAATATATTTGTTTACCCATGGTTTATTATAGCATTATAATGCCTTGACACACTTGGATACACCAAATTTTTAGAGTGAATAGCATATTTATGTTTGGCCACAAAAGTAACTTTGTATGTTTAAAACATAAACTTGTCTAAAACATGCATTTACATATGTTTTCGGTCGTCCATGTTTCTTCTCTCATTTTGTCTCCTTTCTATTCAGCCCTTGGATCCAAGATGGCGGTGCACTTCTAAATTTCAGAAACATCACTACAGCTACTCTGCACGACGATCTGCTGGAGAAGCTACGCAATCCCAGCTTGCTGTGGGGACCAGGCCTCCAGCCCTCGGCGTCGCCTGATGCTGGTGGCCGGGGGAGCGGATGTCGCAAGCGGTGCACGAGAAAGCAGAAGCGCGGCAAGAGGGCGGGGGTCTGTGCTAGGCTAAAAACAAACCCTAGCCGGCCGGCTCTCCCGTCCATCCTGTTCTCCAATGTCTGCTTCCTGGACAATAAATTGGATTACACCCGACTCCAGCACACTACGCAGCATGAGTTCAGAGACTGCTGTGTTTTTGTTTTCACGGAGACATGGCTCAGCGACAGAGTTCCAGACGCCGCCACTCAACTAGACGGGCTAGCCTCGTTTCGTGCCAACAGAAACACAGCTCTGTGCGGTAAGGCTCACGGCTGCGGCTTGTGTGTTTACATCAACACAGAATGGTGCAAGAACTTGGTGCTAGTTTCTAGCTACTGCTCATCGCTTGTGGAGTTTGTGACTGTTAGATGCAGACCATTTTATTTACCACGGGAATTCACCACCGTCCTCATAATTGGTGTGTACATTCCCCCCAGCGCTAATGCTAAAGACCCGCTCTGTGAACTGTATGAGGCTATTAGCGGGCTGCAGATTTCAAACCCTGACAGACTGTTTATTGTTGCCGGAGATTTCAACCATGCAAATCTCAAGTTAGTGCACTCTAAATTCCATCAGCATGTGGTCTTTGCAATGAGAGGGAAGAACGTGCTGGACCTTGTTTACACAAACATCCCTGGCGCGTATCGGGCGGGGCCCCGCCCCCACCTCGGCTACTCAGACCACATCTCTGTTATGCTAATCCCAGCATACAGACCGCTAGCCAGACGAACCAAACCGGTTCTGAAGCAGGTGAAAACCTGGCCAGCAGGAGCCATCTCTGCTCTTCAGGACTGCTTTGAACACACTGACTGGCACATGTTCAGGGAAGCGGCAACTGACGGTGACTTCACTGACTTGGAGGAATATGCGACATCAGTGACCAGCTGTATCAGCAAGTGCATTGATGATGTCACCATCTCCAAGACCATCACCACACGCTCCAACCAGAAGCCGTGCATGACTGCAGAGGTGTGTGCGCTACTGAGGACCTGAGACTCCGCCTTCAGAGCAGATGACAAGGCGGCCCTAAGAGCAGCGAGGTCTCATCAGCAAGAACGACGAGCCAGCATACAGAGAGGAGTTGCAGCGGCTAACGGACTGGTGCAGAGCCAACAACCTGTCTCTGAGCATGGACAAAACTAAAGAGATGGTTGTTGACTTCAGAAGAGCACAGAGAGACCACTCTCTGCTGAACATTGGCGGCTCCTCCGTGGAGATCATCAAGAGCACCAAATTTCTTGGTGTTCAATTGGTGGAGAACCTCACCTGGTCGCTCAACACCAGTTCCATAACAAAGAAAGCCCAGCAGCACCTGTACTTTCTGAGAAGACTGAGGAGAGCACATCTCCCACCCCCCATCCTCACCATGTTCTACAGAGGGACTACAAGAGCATCCTGAGCAGCTGCATCACTGCCTGGTTTGGGAATTGCACCGTCTCAGAGCGCAAGACCCTTCAGCGGATAGTGAGGACAGCTGAGAAGATCATCGGGGTCTCTTTTCCCTCCATCACGGACATGTACACCTCACGCTGCATCCGCAAAGCCACCAGCATTGTGGACGACCCCACACACCCCTCACACTCACTCTTCACCCTCCTGCCGTCTGGTAAACGGTACCGAAGCATTCGGGCCCTCACGACCAGACTGTGCAATAGTTTCTTCCCCCAAACCATCAGACTCCTCAATACTCAGAAACTGGACTGAAGGAACACACACACACCTGAACATCCTCCATCCTCTCTGTAATTTTTTTGCAAGTTTTGCACATGTTTATGCTGCTACAAATACTTATTACTGTACATATGCTGCTACACTCATGTTTACACTTATGTTTACACTATTTCAGCTACTTGTTTTGTACTCTTGTACTCTTTGCACTATTGTCACTAGGTTCACTTTTAAACGGAACTGTGTACTGGTCGGCGCTGCACTGGGACTTACTATGCCCATTGTCTTTCCCAGTAGTCATTGTACTGTCTTGTGGTGTCTGCACATGTTTGCACTTGTGCACTTTATGTATAAATTATGTAGTCCCTTGTAGTTTTGTGTTGTTCTGTGTTTGTCTTATGTAGCACCTTGGTCCTGGAGAAACGTTGTTTCATTTCACTATGTACTTGTATATGGTTGAAATGTCAATTAAAAAAGGAGTGCTAGTTAAAGGAGATGTTGCTGCCAAATGCAGAGTGAAGAGAGGCAACTAGTCCAACACCTCCATGAAGATCGCTCACTTTCTCCCTCGAATATGAGCAAGAGTAACAGAAGCGTGTGATTCAGCAAGATTTGGGGTTAGATAGCTTTCTGTTAACTTAAGGTTATAGATCATGATCACATGACTATGAAAAAGGATATACTTAGCCTATAATATGTGTAGCCTATTATAACATTTGCACAAACAAACCTGACCTAATTTTCTAAAAAAAATACACACCTGTCGGCATACTGAAATACACACCAATGCACACCAATTGTGGTTCAGAACTGTGATTCAATCTTTTCATGCACTTGGGAATTTTTCTTGTGTAAAAACTATTTAACATTTTATAACTGCTTATAACAGGTGGACCGGTGAAATGACACAGGGCCATATTTCTACCCAGATGGTGATGAAGCAGTGGCTGTAATGAGAAGTTAAATTTTCCCTCTAAATTTTTAAACCCAAAAAGGGAAGGGAAGAACCCGATACTGGTAAGCTTCGCCCCCGAAAGCGAACCTCAGGAACTTCCTGTGCGGGGGAAGGATGGAGATGTGGAAATACGCATCTTTTAGGTCGATCGTGATGAACCAGTCCTTGGACCTGATCTGAGACACGACCTGAGTGACCGTAAGCATCCTGAACTTCAGTCGAGCGACTGAGAGGTTCAATTGCCGCAAGTCCAAAATGGGACGCAGCCCTCCCCCCTTCTTGGGAACAATGAAGTACCGGCTGTAGAACCCTGACTCCCTGTCGTGAGGAGGGACCACCTCGATGGCCTCCTTCCTCAGGAGAGTACGTACTTCCTGCTCCAATACCAGAGCCTGCTCGGGACCCACCACAGTGGGAAGAACCCCAGAAAAACGAGGTGGAGCCGAGCCGAACTGAATTCGGTAGCCTCTTTCTACAGTACGCAGGACCCAATGAGACACATTCGGCAGAAGTTTCCACGCTGCCAGAAAGCTCACTAAGGGAATCAGCCTCTCGAGACTGACCTCTGGTGTAATAGAAGCGGTTTGCTGGGTGCCCTGAGGCGGCGAACCGACATGGGAGAAATGAGCTAACCGCTGCGAAGGCCTCAGGAGAGGCCGCGAGCCTCCCAGACCCGCTACGTTGCCGGGCGAGAACTGGGAGAGGCGCTCGCCGGAGACCGCTGCGCCCTGAAGCACCATAGGTGGCAGGGTTGGCAGATCGACCTCCTGAGGGCACTGGGGGGACCCGGGCACCGTAAGATGAGGTGTACGCCGCCAAAACCATCAGGGCTTCTTAGCCGCGGCCCTTCTGGACATGAGGACGGTCCTCAGATCCGCCTTAGCGCCCGAAGGGCCGGGCCCAGAGCGTCGTCGCGACTCCTGCTCCCGCCTCGGGGGAGCACGGGAGGCGACGCTCTGCTTTTGGGCCTCCCTGTAGGAGGGGGCCGTACACGGAGGGGGCTGCCCCCGCCCGGCAGCCCCACGAGCTAGAGAGCGACGGGGGAGGAACCGCTGAAACGCCGCCGCCTGAGCACGGGCCTGCTGGTATCTCTCGACGAAGGAGTCTACTGCGTCGCCAAACAGGCCCGAGGGAGTAAGCGGGGCGTCCATGAGCACGACCCTGTCCTTCTCTTTCATATCGGACAGGGTCAGCCAGAGATGCCTCTCCGCCGCCACCAGGACTGCCATAGACCGACCGATAGCACGGGCGGTCTCCTTGGTGGCGCGGAGGGACAGATCAGCGGCCCGCCTGAGCTCAGCTACCTGCTCAGACGTACCCTCCCCCTGCTCATCCAGCTCTTTAAGCAGGTCAGCCTGGTACGCCTGTAACACCGCCATGGTGTGCAGACACGCACCGGCCTGACCTGCTGCCGTGTACGCCTTGCCTACCAGCGCTGAGGTGGTCCGCAGCGGCTTGGTAGGCAACGCCGGAGCCTTCAGGGACGATGCAGCAGCAGGGGACAGATAGCTGGCTAGTGTCTGTTCAACCCTGGGCATCGCCCTGTAGCCGGAGTAGTCCAGCCCCGCCACATTAGCGTAATGGGAAGACGTGGGGCTCAACAACCAGGCCGAAAATGGCCTATTCCAGGACCTCAACACCTCAGTGTGGAGGTCCGGAAAAAAGGGCAGGCTCCGGGGCGGAGGTGGCGGCCTACTGCGCAAAAAACGCTCCTCCAGTCTAGAGCCCTGAGGCTCAGGCCGTGACTCAGCGGGCCAGTCAATGCTAAGCTTAGCGACTGCCCGTGCAACCACCTCGAGCAGCTCCCCGTATTGAGGAGACTGCGGCTCAGGGTCGACGCTCTCCACATCGACCTCCTCGGAGGACGATAGGTGGAGCGCCGAGTCCGCTCCCCGGGGGGAAGAAACCACAGAGCGTGCTTCCGAGCCCAGGGAGGGGACAGAGGACCTGGAGGGTGAGGAAGGAGAAAGGGACGGGCCCGTCTCCATTCCCTCCGCCAGGTCCATCTGCGAGCCCCACGAGCGCAACCGCCGCTCTGCCTCGGCAGAAGCGGGGCCGGCACCGCGAGGCACGCTAGTGAGGGCTCCCTCCTCAAAGAGAGCCCAGCGGGAGCAGAGCGTGCGCAGCGGTAAACGCTCGCAATGTGCGCAGCCGGCTCCCTCGAGAGCCGACTGAACATGCTCCGCTCCCAAACAGGCAACGCACAGTGTGCAATTGTTACAGAGTTTTATTGCTCTTGTATTTCCTAATTTTCATGCCTGGACTTCCATTTCAAGAGCTTGTTTGAAGATATTGATACATTTGTTCTATTTATTCTAAAAAGGAAATGCAGTAATCCTTAAATGGTCTTAAAATTTTTTACATTTATTCATAAAAAATAACCCCTTATTTGTCCTTAAGACATTTTTAGGAGGAAAGTCTTTTGGCTCTTTTTTGCCCCCTCTTCCTTCTGTTAATCACACCTGCCAGTTATTTCCTTAAAATTAGATATTTTTTACAGTGTAGTTTCTATAAAATGGCTGTTCAAAAGATCCCACAGACCTTAAACCTGAAAGAATGACATCACTAAGTACCTGTTGTGTGTGATGGAGGGCAAGCAGCCCGTGCACATAAAACATACAGCGCTCCTCGCACAACTGCCAGAGGGGTGCTGAAAGGACTGCGCCACTTCAGCACCCCCAATGTTTTGGATAGCCGGAGTGCACGTGGCTCGGAGGTGGAGCGCTTTAATTCTTCACGTCTGGCAGCGAGTCCCCGGCGCGGCCCAAATCTACCCTCCTGGAGGAGACGGAGGGATATAAAAGAAGCCCGCAGCAGCGTAGAGGGGGACGTAAGGGACAATGGCATACTCACTAATTTTTTGCTGTCTTTCTCTTCTTCTAGTAGGCAATATCAGCGGGGAAGACAAGCCGCCAGCCACCCCCCTGGCCACTGTAAACTCTACCATCGCGAGACATCCACCTCCTAAGAGCGCCGCTACCCCGGGACTGCCGCTCCAGCCATCAACCTCACTTCCTTCTCCTCACCCAGCATGCCCAAAATCCCCTTCACATTCTTCCCTTCACTGTAAATAAAGAGCACATTCCTCTGATTCACGGACTCTCTGTGCTGTGTTTTGTGTTGAGATTCAGGTCATGCTTGTCACATATGACATTCATAACGTCATGCAACAAAATTATTTTCCGGTGTCAAAGTTTCTCCTCAGATAGTTTGAGGTCAAAGTTGTCAGATTTGTCCTTATAGTGACCAAATGTCACACCAAGTTGTTCTTTTTGATTAAAGAGTGGTCAAGCTTGCTGTGTGAAACCACCATTTCCTTGGCATATGTACTGTTCGAACAGGTGTCCTCCTCTTGTATCAGCTTTCGAGTGGGTCTACCCATCTGTTGCTGCATCTGTAAAAGCCTTTCTTTTGCTTTTGTGCTGGACCTGATATATGCTTCAATAAGTGAAATACACTATAATCTTTTTTAGCTTTAGATTGATTATGTTTGTTGTAATGCTTTAACAAATTCAGAGCCTGCTCAGTGCAGGTTGTATGACTCATTAAGATGTTAGCACATGCTATCATGTTAGCAGCCGTATCAGTTACAAGGTATCTTACTTTTGACTAAATGCCCCACTCCTCCATTAGAGCTGGGTTAGTGTTAATGTTTTGAGCAGTGTGAGTCTTTTCTTACTCTCAGTAACACAGTTGACAGTTCATCCTTTTCATTTACAAAATGGCATGTAACTGCCAAATATGCATCCATGTGTATGGAAATAGTAAGACATTCTGTAGTATTTATAGTGTTTAGTGAAGCTAATATATGTATGACAGAAGCAGAAAGACCTTGACTGCTTGTGAACATTGCCTGGCTACCTGAGCCATGTTTGGTATAAAAAAAAGCCTCAGTGTTATTATACACCAGCTGCTGAAAGCAAACTGAGCCCTTCATCTACAAGAGTGTGTTAGGAATAAAGTCACATTTTAAAATGTGCTTAAAATAGTGCTGCTTAAAGTGTATAGAAAAGGGTAAGAATTTCTAAAAATTCATATAGTGGAAACTGAAAATGTGTTTTAGAAGTGTTGTTTTAGGATATAGGAAAAATAAAGCATTTACACATTATTAATACAGATTTCTTAAATAGACCTTATTTGTCGAAACAAGTTAAAATTTTCCCAAAAATTCAGAATGCCTTTTTTTGTTGTTGTTGATTCCATAAAAGCAAAGTATCACTAATTTCTGTAACCAATTCAAACCACCATTTCCTTGAATGACCTCTGAAGAATCATGTTGTTGGGTGCTGAACTGAAGCTTTGGACATTATTGGGCTTGCAGTTTTGGCTACATGAATCAAGCACTGATACAGTGTTTCAAAGCAAAGGGTTTTGTTTTTTGACACACCTCAGAGCTTCAGTATCAAGGGTGACATCACTACTGCCTTGTTCTCTGACTACATTTTTTGATTGTGATTTGGATTTGTTTGTCACTGTATTTTCTGGCATTGACCCTACCCATTTGATTCTGCCTGGTCTCTAAATAAAATTTCTGCCTTTCCTCATAGATACTTGGTTACAGTGTCTCAAAAAGCCTTATTCAGACTGCATTAATTTTCCATGTGGATGTGTGTAATTATTACTCAAGGATCTCTGCAATTTTAGTTTGAATCAATCATATTAACTTGTGGAGTCCATGCCAGCTCAAGACATTAAAGCAAAAAGGAAACATACCAAATGTTAAGAAACTCTGACATCCTACTTTTCCCTCAAGTTTTCAATAATATAATTTGTAATGAAAATGTTTTTATTTAATTAGAAAAGAATGCAAAATGGAAGCATTTTCACTAGTTTTCTCAGTTGTTTATTTATATATATATATATATATATAATGAGCATAGAGAGCTTTGGAGGTAGCTAGAGATACCAAGATGCACCCAAGAAAATTACCAGCCAAGGATTGCACACCAGCACACAGCAAGGTTGACTCAAGACTGAGCACTGAGTGAGTGGAGAGCTCTCATTAAATAGACTCAGGCACAGGTGGGGCTGAATGGCACTGATTATAATTAAGACCATGCTCTCTGGTTACTCTCTGGTGTACTGTCTAGTGTTGCCACAAAGTCAAGCCAGCTGGCCCATTACATACTCACCTTTTTTCTATTGTTCCTGCCAAAATCAAAACGAAACCAAACTTAAAATCTAGTTCCTAGGACAGACTATACATATGTTATGGTCATGTGACCTACTAATGTGAACTAATGAACTAACCCCGCAAGCTCTTACAATAAAGATCAAAACAATCAGTGTGTACTAAAAAGAGTGTGTAGTACACATGGAGTTTTTAGTGGAATGATCATGTGTACATGGTGAAGGTACACTCATCACTGTGATCTATACACAGCTCTCTTATCCAGTGTGAATCTATCAGAATTACTACACCAATCATGGAGTCATGAATTCTCCAGCAACATGACTGAACACACACATGTCGGGAAAACTAATCTTGCAGAAAAGGAACAGTTAGGGGATTTGATCTTTTTTTTAATACTGTATATGCAAGGATCTACAAATAATTCATAATTTTCCTTTGATTTTTACCACCAGCTTTTGTGTGTTTAAATGGTGACACTGTGATAACTATGATAATTTAGGCTAGGTTATCACATCATGAACATTTCAGACCATAACACCTCTACTTCACTTAATGAGCCGGCCCACAGTAGAGCCAGATGAAATAGTTTCTGTTTAAAATCAGCAGCTCAGTGTGTCACATACAGGATTACATCTAAGGACATTTCTGCTAGAAAAATATTTAATGTAAAAAGCTCATTATTAATTACTGACCTGCTGAACACAGAGGTATCACTTTTCATAACATTAAAACAATAAAAAAGCAGAAATAATAAATTATTATAAAAGGTAATTATAACTCACGCTCTTTTTTTCTTAAGAAAATGACTGTAAATGTAAAAAATGTCCTGGTGTCAACAAACGTCTTTCATTTATATTTCAAAATCATTGTGTGATGCTGCATACTGACATCTTAATATTTTATTTTCCACTGAACGACCTTCATGGTCCGCGCGTGTGTGTGTGTGTGTGTGTGTGTGTGTGTATTGGGTCTGCTTAAGGAGCATTGCCTTGTCCCTACTGGGGAAATCATGGCCTGCACCAAACACACTGACAGAACTATTATAAACCCACAGTTTTACTAATTAATTAATCTATTCATTGATGAACATACACACACACTGCAGAGTGTTTGAGTGTGTTCTGTTTCACCCCTTCTAACTGCCGAGGGTGGAGTCTAACACCTGGATATCCTCTATGAGTGTGTGCGTGTGTGTATACCATGCCAAGATCTTCAACAAAGTCAAACAGTGACAATGACACGGTATTTATTATAAATACCTTTTCACCACATTTCTCTACTCGCCTCGAACCATGTCGCACCTCTTGTGCATCTTGGATCTACTGGTAACTGGTACTGAGCTACTGGTAACCTTTCCTCTAAAGCTGGCAATAGATTCCTGTCGTCTCCTCATGGCTGTGGTGAGTGTACTCTTCTACTCTACTCTTGGAGCCATTGGAGCTCTGTCTTTTATTTATTTGCAGATTTTATGTTATTTTTGTGGAGCATGTGTTATTTGTAGATCATGCAGCAGAAATACCCACATTGACCTCTGCATCTCCCGGTGCTCTGAGTGAAAAAAGGAAAAGGTAGCTCTATTTAGTTTGTGTTTTATTCATTTGGCTAAATTCTAACAGAGACGTCAACATAATGAAGGATCCCCTGTTAAGTAAAGTTTATGTAAAGTAGGGCAAAGGGACGAAATAGTTTGCATAAGTCATTTTGCCTGAAGGAAGAATAAAAAGCAGCTCAGTTTATCACAAAAAGGAACATAGTCTCTGAAGGTCACAGAGACAAATTAGATCATAACATTGATGGTTAAAAAACAGGTTTTAAATATTTCACATTAGAGTTATTACAGTGTCATAGTCTCACTGTCCAAGTCATGAAATTAAGGTGACACAATATTTGTTATAAATATCTTCTCATCACATTTCTGTTCCTTTTACTTGAATCACCTTGTACCATGTCAGACCTCTTGTACCTACATTACCAGCCTTATCCTCACTATTGCTCTGTCCGGAAGTTAGCTATGAACTGTTGTGTTGCTCAGCACAGCACTTACGTATTAGTCTGTTAACGAGTGGTTTCTCTCGGCACTCACCCACCATCTTTTTACATCGCCCACCATCTGATGACCTAAAGGCCTGTGAATACATACAGCTAGCAGGGTCTAGTGTTGTCTTTCCCCATAACCCTATTCCAGTGAGCTTAGGAAATTAGCTGGACTCTTCTAACACAAATACACGGGCCAGAGTTGGGCTTCCCTCCATTTCCCTGTATCTGCGCTGAGTGGGGCCTTCCCCAGTGGTAAAGAGGGAATTCTTTTTTTGGGGGGTTAGTGTTCAACCATCAACCTTCAGTCAATAGTTTATTTTTATATTTTCCCATGGAGATAATTATAATAAGTGAAATGACTACACTGCCAACAGATTTACTGTTTGTCATTTTCTTATGCTTCACACCTTGTTGACCTAGTGTGGAAGGGGTGTGTGTGTGTGTGCGCACACATTATCTGTGAGCTACCACTACGCTTTCTGATATAATTTATGGATTCAGAAGTGCATTGGTGGTTAATTTGTTGTTTGTACCTGTGGATTCATCTATGGAATCAATGTCTCACTTCACTTGTATTTTTTTTTCCTTTCTCCCCTCTTACCCTTGCCAGTTCCACTCACAAAGCACTTCTCACACACCAATGCTATTTATGTCCTTCTTGTAAATTCTTCCCCGATACTTTGAATATCATATTATTGAATTTTAAGTCATTATAAAGGCTGGCAATATTTGTGTATCTCAGATTTTTTTCATTGAAATGTGAAAGGCATGCAGGGCCCAGTTAAGAGAGCTCAGCTTTTGACTCCTCTTGGACCGTTTTCAGAGTTGAGATAAACGTTTAGTGAAGCTTTAATACTGAAAATTAGCACATCAGTATTCAGACCTCAGATGTAACTACAGACTTAATAGCTGTTAAGAAGTTACGTGAGTTACGTGTGTGGGGGTAGAGTTTGTCTAAAACAAACTGTGTGTCAGTTACATATAATTTTGACCTTGCACTTGAGCATGTTTGTCTTGCGTGATATCACAAAATGTCACACTGAAATTATCTGTCATCTTCAGTAAACATTTTACTGGTCAGGGTGGCAGTGGATCCAGAGCCAATACAGTAAATTAATATTTAATATAATAAAAAGATACATTTATTTGTGAATCTTATTTTAATTTATTTGTGGATCAAATTTTATTTGTCAAAATTGTGTTATACTAATAATACTAGCAATAACCTTCAACACACCATCTGTATGCCTGCATCCCCCTGTGCTCTGAGTGAAAAAAGGAAAATGTAGCTTTGTTATTAGTATAATCGACCTTTTAATCGTTTCGCTAAATTCTACCAGATGTCAGTGTAGTGAAGGAATACCTATTACATAGAGTTTTATATAAAGTAGGACAAAAGGACAGAGTGGTTTGCATATGCCATTTTGCCTGAAGGAAGGCAAATAAGCAGCTGAGTTTATCACCAAAAGGAAAATAGTGTCTGAAGGTCACTGAGACAATAAAACCATAATCATGATGGTTTACCTCCAAATTTCAGTTCCCTTCTGATACACTACTCCAAGACTTGAGCTTTTTCTCTTTAGTAAGTTCTAGGAAATGTTTTCCATAAGAACTACAGACAGCCACAGTTTGGGATATTGGTTTGGAATATTTCTGTAACATCTAGCCCGGACATTTCCACTCCAGACCACCTAGTGGATAAAAGTTTCAGGTTCCAGCTAACAAATCTGCGCATTTCAGTGCTTTGACCACTTTTAACAATAAAATCTACTAGTAACATTAAGTAATGCTGTGTATTACTTAATACAGAAAAAAAAAACATTGCCCTTATAGGATACCTCTTGAATTGGTTATATTTGGTATTAACAGTGAACCTGATGGCAAGCACATACATAATCTTACTCATTTACATTTAATTCAGTCCTAGTTTTCATAGGCAAGGCTCATGTTGGCTTTTTTAAACTTCACAACATGCGAGTTTGGTTGTGCTTGATTTTCTCAGTACTTTGGGAGTACTTTGGGACTGGGCACTGAAAGTGTGTGTGTGGGCAGGGAATATTTTATTTAACTGGGAGTGCAGATGATTGTGGAAGTGAACCAGATTATGGTTTTTGTGTAAAAACAAGATTATATAATGTCACTACACGATGCAGAAAAACTAGTTCATGCTTTTGTTACCTCTAAGTTGGATTATTGTAATGCCTTACTGTCTGGATTTTCCAGTAGGTTCATAAACAAGCTCCAGTTAGTCTAGAATGCGGCAGCGAGATCCTTACTAGAACCAGAATTTATGACCACATCACCCATATTGTAATGAATCCGGCCTCTGTGGTTCCCCCTGATCGTCACCAGAGGTCACCATCACCCGAGTATTGACTTTCCCCTCGAAACTACATTTCCCATCACCCCACGCCCAGCACTGATTACGAGCTCACCTGCAGCCAATTACCGGGACTACTTAAGCCTCCTCCTCTCACTCACTCTTTGCGAAGTCTTGTTTTGCCCCGGCTGACATTTCTGAGCGTTTGTATCTTCTTTGTTGGATTACCGTGTTTGACCTTGGACTGTTTTTCTCGTTTCTGGATTCTTTGCTGCCTGCCCTGACCATCTGCCTGTTTGTTTACTCTGCCTTTGTCTCGCCTCTGATTACCCTGTTTCGCTGTTGCTCGACCACGCCTGTACGACTGTGTCTGCCTTTTATTAAACGCTGCTAATGGATCCCCATTCTGTTGACTCCTCGTTACAGAAGACTTCGCCACCTCTCGATCCAGCAGTGGTCTACAGACTCTCTACCAAAGTCTCTGCCCAGGCAAACGTGCTAGCCGCCCATCAACAACAGCTAGCACGCCTCACATCTCTCACGGAGGAATTAGTAAAAACTTTGCAAGCGATACGGCTACCTTCTTCCGAATCTGCCTCACCGTCGGTAGAGCCAGCACCCCAAGCACCTCCTCCGAGTCATGCTACGGCTAGCCCTCGCTTAGCTTAGCCGGAAAAGTTCGACGGCACACCGGCGAGATGTAAGGGTTTTTTGCTCCAATGCTCCTTGTTTGTCTCGCAACAGCCGGTGCTATATCCCACGGAAGAGAGTCGCATCACTTTTGTCTGCTCTCTCCTGTCTGGCAAGGCGTTAGACTGGGCCACCGCCGTGTGGAATTTCACTCGACCAGCCTTTTCCTCGTTCGAGGCGTTTTTGCAGCGATTCCGAGAGGTGTTTGATCTGCCCGAAGGAGGAGACGGAGCGGGTGAACAAATTCTCACGCTGCGTCAGGGGGAAAAAACGGTGGCGGATTTTGCCCTATCATTTCGCACACTGACTGCACAAACCGGATGGTCTGATGACCCCTTAAAGCTGCTTTTCCGCAAGGGTCTAAACCTGGAGTTACAGGCTGAGCTCGCCTGTCGAGATGAGGGAAAGACCTTGGATCAGCTGATTAATCTTGCCATTCGCATTGACAATCTGATTCGCTCTAGGAGACCCAGCAGGGGTTCAGCGCTTCGTTCACCGAGCCCTCCGTTAATGCCTGAGCAAGAAGCGATGCAGGTGGGACACGCTCGTATCTCTCCCGAGGAAAGAGATCATCATTATCGTAGAAACCTCTGCCTCTACTGCTGCCAAGCTGGTCATGTGAAAGCTTCCTGCCCCACAAGACCCAAGCAACATGCTCCCTCTGCGGTGAGTCAATCATCTCGTATTTCAAAGTGTATTAAGGTACCTGTTAAATTAGCCTCTAGTAATGGGGTGGCAGAGACAATGGCTCTAATCGATTCTGGAGCAGCAGGAAATTTTATTGATGCTGGCTTCGCTAAAGTTCATGACCTCCCTATGGGCGCCGGTCAGGTCCTATACACCACCAATGACATCTGCCTGACTACTGGCGCCATGCACTCAGAAACCATCTGTTTCTTCATCATACAAGCTCCCAATAACCCAGTTATTCTTGGACTACCCTGGCTTCAGCTCCACGAACCACAGATCTCATGGACTGAGGGTCAAATCATTCACTGGTCGGCCAAGTGTTTTGCACAGTGTCTTCAGACCCTGGAACCGACGTCCCTTAAAGCAGTCATCGTCAAGAAGGACCCCCCGCCCTCAGCCAACCTTCCCTCGGAGTATGCTGATCTAGCTGAGGCATTCAGCAGGTCCAACGCTGCCCAACTACCGCCACATCGGTCTAGCGACTGTGCCATCGAGCTACTCCCTGGTTCTACACCACCCAGAGGCAGAATCTTTCCTCTTTCACGACCAGAGACTGAAGCCATGAAAGCCTACATTGAGGAAGAACTGGCTAAGGGCTTCATTGTTCCATCTACGTCTCCTGCTTCCGCCGGATTCTTCTTTGTCAAAAAGAGAGATGGGGGTCTTCGGCCCTGTATTGATTATAGAGGTTTAAACGAAATAACTGTCAAGTTCCGGTACCCTTTACCTCTAGTTCCACCGGCTCTGGAGCAGCTTCGCTCCACCAAATACTTCACCAAGCTCGATCTGCGCAATGCCTACAATCTGATTCGCATAAAGGAGGGGGACGAGTGGAAGACCGCCTTCTCCACCACTTCTGGGCACTATGAGTACCGGGTCCTGCCGTTCGGCTTCGTCAACAGTCCCTCAGTCTTCCAGGCATTCATAAACAATGTATTCCGTGACATGCTGAATAGATGGGTCATCGTCTACATGGATGACATTCTCATTTACTCCGACTCTCTTGAAACACACATTCACCATGTCAGAGCCGTACTACAACGTTTGATCTCCCACCAGTTATATGCTAAAGCAGAGAAATGTGAGTTTCACCAGACTTCCACCACGTTCCTGGGATATGTGGTCAGTCCTGAGGGAGTGGCGATGGATGATCGCAAAGTGCAGGCCGTCCTGAACTGGCCCCAACCTACAACTGTCAAGGAGATGCAGAGATTCCTTGGATTCGCCAACTTCTACAGATGATTCATCAGAGACTTCAGCTCCATCGCAGCCCCCCTGACTTCAATGACTAAGAGGAGGGGAGGTCGCTTATCCTGGTCGCCCGTAGCTGACAGAGCCTTTAATCACCTCAAGGAACGTTTCTCTACTGCACCTATACTCCATCACCCTGATCCTGAACGCGAGTTCATAGTGGAGGTAGATGCCTCCAGCACAGGCGTCGGGGCTGTTCTTTTGCAACGTCATGGCAGTCCACCCAAACTCTTCCCCTGTGCCTACTTCTCTCGCAAGCTTAACTAAGCGGAACAGAATTATGATGTGGGGAACCACGAACTATTGGCTATGAAGGCGGCGCTGGAGGAGTGGCAACATTGGCTTGAGGGAGCCAAATTTCCCTTCTCGGTTCTCACCGACCATCGCAATCTGGAATATCTCCGCTCTGCAAAAAGACTCAATCACAGACAGGCTAGGTGGGCATTATTCTTCACACGGTTCCAGTTCACAGTAACTTATCGTCCAGGTTCCAAGAACACCAAAGCAGATGCGCTTTCTCGCCAGTTTGAGTCCGCTTACCAGCCCCTTTCTCCCGATCCCATCTTACCTACCACTCTCATCGTGGCACCAATGCAGTGGGACATCATGACTGAAATTGCGGATCCCATACCGGTTGCATGTCCTCCCAACAGGACCTTTGTACCTCTTTCCCTGAGAAACAGAGCTATTCAACAGGCTCATGACCTCCCCGGCACTGGACACCCCGGAATAACGGCGTCCATCCAACTCCTCGCCAACAAATTCTGGTGGCCCTCACTTCGTACTGACACCATTGCATACATTAAGAACTGTGTAACTTGCAACACCACCAAATCCTCTAAACAGTTACCGGCAGGTTTGCTCCAGCCTCTACCCATCCCTCAGAGACCCTGGTCCCACATCGCCATCGACTTTATCACCGACCTCCCCAACTCCAGAGGCAATACCACCATTCTTACTGTTGTTGATCGCTTCTCTAAGTCCTGTCGCCTGATACCCTTACCCAAACTACCCACAGCCCTAGAAACAGCAGAGACTCTGTGCAATTATGTATTCCGCTTCTACGGACTCCCCGAAGATATCGTCTCGGACAGAGGCCCTCAGTTCACTTCTCACGTATGGACAGCTTTCTTCAAACATCTCTACATTAACATAAGCCTTACCTCGGGCTACCATCCTGAATCCAATGGGCAAACCGAGCGGCTCAATCAAGAGATCACCCGCTTTCTAAGATCCTACTGTCACCGCAATCAAGCTGATTGGACCCGATATCTGTTTTGGGCAGAATACGCACAAAATTCCCTGCGCAAACAATCCACCGGGCTTACACCCTTCCAATGCGTGCTTGGGTTCCAACCACCTCTCTTTCCCTGGTCCGGGGAGCCCACAGAATTACCCGCAGTTAATGACTGGTTCAGGAGGAGTGAAACTACCTGGAACGAGGCCCATACCCATCTCCAATGTGCCATCAGGAGACAGAAGGAACAAGCAGATCACCACCGACGCCTCAACCCTGAGTATGTCCCGGGATCATGGGTCTGGCTCTCCACTCGAGACCTCCGGCTCCGACTACCCTGCCGCAAACTCAGTCCCAGGTATGTGGGTCCTTTCAAAGTCGTTAAACAAATAACCCCTGTTTCTTATCGTTTGGCCTTACCTCCACAATATCGTATCTCACCCACTTTTCATGTCTCCCTGCTCAAGGCCGCTGGTGCTCCGAGAAGGGCGGACGACCTAGATGAGGCCCGGAACCAGGGACCCCCTCCCCTCATCATCGATGGTGAGGAGGCATATCAGGTGCAAGAAATCTTAAACTCTCGGCGCTGGGGAGGAGTCCGGCAATATCTCGTGGACTGGGAGGGGTACGGACCGGAGGAGAGGTCCTGGGTCGATGCCAAGGACATTCTTGAACCGTCTCTTACTACTGACTTCCACAGGACCCATCCGGATAAACCGGCCCCTCGTCCTCGTGGAAGACCCCGGCGTCGTCTGCCTTCTCACGTCAGGAGCCGCTCGCAGGAGGGGGGCTCTGTAATGAATCCGGCCTCTGTGGTTCCCCCTGATCGTCACCAGAGGTCACCATCACCCGAGTATTGACTTTCCCCTCGAAACTACATTTCCCATCACCCCACGCCCAGCACTGATTACAAGCTCACCTTCAGCCGATTACCGGGACTACTTAAGCCTCCTCCTCTCACTCACTCTTTGCGAAGTCTTGTTTTGACATTTCTGAGCGTTTGTATCTTCTTTGTTGGATTACCGTGTTTGACCTTGGACTGTTTTTCTCGTTTCTGGATTCTTTGCTGCCTGCCCTGACCATCTGCCTGTTTGTTTACTCTGCCTTTGTCTCACCTCTGATTACCCTGTTTCGCTGTTGCTCAACCACGCCTGTATGACTGTGTCTGCCTTTTATTAAATGCTGCTAATGGATCCCCATTCTGTTGACTCCTCGTTACACATATCTTATCTAAATTGCACTGTCTCACAATCAAATTTTGCATTGATTGTAAAATATTTCAATTGACCTATAAAGCACTGAATGGTCTCGCTCCACAGTACCTGAGCGAACTTTTGGAAAGCAGCTGCAGTATGGCATATGTACTGTTACAAGAGGGGGACACCCAGTGGATCAGCTTTAGAGTAGGTCTACTAATCTGTTGCTGCATTTGTAAAAGCCTTTCTTTTGCATTTGTGCTGGACCTGAAATAATCTATTCTTAACTTTAGACTTGAATGTTTGATCTAACCCACCAAGCACCAGACTATGGACGTTGTTTTTTGGGCTAAAGCTGGTCGGTCTGTCATAGCCTTTATTTAGCCCAAAAATAAAATCGTTGAAAATTGGGTTTTGTTTGGTCTGTCTGATTTGGTCCAAATTTAGACCCAAGATGGACATCTGTTTACAGCCATGAAAATAAGATCACATTGCAGCAAGTAAGAATTATATCTCAATGAAAACATGTGTTGTGTACACTACACCCAAATTAGTCTTTCTGAACATTTTTGAACATAATCACTGCTGCTCAAAAACTTAAATATTTATATAAATATATAAGAATGTATTTTCCCGCTGCTTCATGACAAACGCACACACAACCACAGGATACGAATTTAGGTATTTGTATTTGTGTTTCAGCAGCAAACTTGGATGGCTTGGATTCAGATGAAGACAGCCAGAGTGTTAGTGAAGGGGATCATGATCCACTATCTTCAGAACCAGAACCAGAGTCACCAAGCAGCTCTTCTGGCCCAGTAGGATCTGATGGTATGCCACTGTATGCATACTGCAATTGTAATTAATTAATTAGATTACTGTTTGCATGTCTTGATGACAGTGGGTTTATGAAAGTGTAGGGGCATTCACCCGGGTGTTATTTTCCATTTGCTTCTTTCCAGACATTTCCCAGTGCAGAGCAGTGGGTTCTGTCCATCAATCAAAGAATTATTCTGCTCCTGTAGGACCTGATGGTATGCCTTTGTTTTTACCTTTTTTTAACCCTTCAAATATTGTATATTTTATTTCATGTATGAACATACATTATTTTTAATGAAAAAAAAAGAAAATATTTAAGTTGTGATTGTAAAAGTTTACTCCAAATCCAGAAAGTGCTTGAACTTAGGGGCTTTAAGGAACATATAAGAAGGCATACTGTCAAAGCGCTAGAGCCAGCAGCAACCGAAAGAGGTAAAATGTATGTAAAAGTTAAGAATTGCACATGACTTGAGCATTGTACTTGGCCCCTCTCTGTAAAGTGTGGCCCCATTGTGTCCCCTGCTTTAAAAAATCCAGGATCCACCACTGTTTTGTTTCCACAAACTGAAGTTCCTCAAGGATCTGTGGCGTGTAAGTCTGTCAACGTTATCTGGCTTTTACTACTCAAGATTTGCTCAGAGAAGTGTTTTTTATTGTACATAGAATAATGTCAATAAATATTTTATAGGTACTTTTGTCAGTTGTCATATTTTAAGTGTAATTATTAATATAATAACATAATAATTATCAGGAATTCATGGTTGAATTTACATTGAATTCGAGTGATTGATACAGACTAAAAAATATGTATTTTCAACTTTCAACTTGCAACCAAATTTAGAATTAAAGGGACACCTTTTCAATGTCCTGAAAAAGATGACATTTCAACCAAATCTCAACGTTGTTGACATCTCAACAACACTGCCAGACAGTGTTGGCAGTGTTGTCTTTCCAACAAGTTTTTGCTGGGTGGGAAAGCTTAAACAAATTCAGAGCCTGTGCAATGCTGGTTGTATGACTCATTTTTAAGATGTTAGCACATGCTATTATGTTAACAGCCATATCAGTTACAAGGTATCTTACTTTTGACTAAATGCCCCACTCCTCCATTAGAGCTGGGTTAGTGTTAATGTTTTGAGCAGTGTGAGTCTTTTCTTACTCTCAGTAACACAGTTGACAGCTCATCCTTTTCATTTACAAAATGGCATGTAACTGCCAAATATGCAACCATGTGTATGGAAATAGTAAGACATTCTGTAGTATTTATAGTGTTTAGTGAAGCTAATATATGAATGACAGAAGCAGAAAGACCTTGACTGCTTGTGAACATTGCCTGGCTACCTGAGCCATGTTTGGTATAAAAAAAAGCCTCAGTGTTATTATACACCAGCTGCTGAAAGCAAACTGAGCCCTTCATCTACAAGAGTGTGTTAGGAATAAAGTCACATTTTAAAGCAGTGCTATTTAAGCACATTTAAAAATATACAGAAAAGATAGGGTGAAAATATCTAAAAATGCATATAGCTGAAAATGTGTTTTAGAAATGTTGTTTTAGGGTATAGGCAAAATTAAGCATTTACACATTATTAATACAATTTTCTTATAAATAGACAACCTTATTTGTTGAAACAAGTTCAAATTTTCCCCAAACTTCAGAATTCCTTTGTTTTTTGTTGATTCCATAAAA
Source organism: Pangasianodon hypophthalmus (assembly GCF_027358585.1). Classification (NCBI taxonomy): domain Eukaryota; kingdom Metazoa; phylum Chordata; class Actinopteri; order Siluriformes; family Pangasiidae; genus Pangasianodon; species Pangasianodon hypophthalmus. The sequence continues at coordinate 21,479,247 of NC_069727.1, read as the reverse complement.
GCAAAGTATCACTAATTGCTGCAACCATTTCAAACCACCATTTCCTTGGATGAACTTTGAAGATAATATCCAGATATTATTGGTCTTGTGGTCTTGGCTACATGAATCACTGATACAGTGTGTGAATGAAGCACTGATACAGTGTTTCAAACATGACTATCTGATCATATAACCTACTAATGATCTAACCCTGCAAGCTCTTACAATAAATATCAAAACAATCAGTGTGTATTAAAAAGAGGTGTGTGTAGTATGCATGAGGCCTGCTGCACAAGGCCGGTTTCGGTGGCGACCCAGGTATGTTTGTGTTTAGTTTGAGCCAACTCTGGTTTTTCATTCTCAACAAGGTGGACTGGTTTTTAGCAGTTTTCATCACCATCGTAACTTACACTACATGGCTAACCTGCTCCAGAGCAGGTTTTATTCTGGGTAAGAAATCGCAAACCCAAATTGGACCAATCAGCTGTGAGCAAAGTGATAGAATTCTGACACATCAAGGTTAACCCTTTAATGTTTGTAGCAATGGTTTTAGCATTTGTGGAGAATCCTGTGGAGCTCAGACACAGATAATAAGAAGGGGACTTCGAAGGGAAAGAACTTTTAGGGACAGACGCAATCCCCTGGCTTTTCATCTATACAAAAGATATAAATTTTCAGCAGATAATATATTTTATCCAGTCCGGCTTCTTGAGCTGCACATTAAAAATCTGACACACTGAAGCCACACTCTTACTGTACCGCAAATTGTATGTATTGCTTTGCAGTTCTTTGCGAGTGGCACATATTTGCATGGGGTGGGTGATGCTGAGAACATCAGCAAGCATACAGACTGCCGAGCAGCACAAAAAGTGGTTATTGCATTGCAGGGATACATTGATGAATTCATTGTTTTTTTGGCCATTTAGACACACTGGCTATTACAAAGAGGGCTTTTACAAAATAGCTGGGAAGATGATTTATAATTAAGAATTATCTTATGTTAAAGATCTTAAAGTTACTTAACCTATGATCTTGAAAAAGATTCTCCAGGGTCATTGGTGCCATAGGTTACATGTTGCACTTTCTGCAGCCCTAGGTGAGCATGAGGCTGATTTTGTGAATAGGAAATCCACTCACACTCTCAGTGTTCAGGTACAGTCTGTTTAATATGCCTTTTCAATATGTCTTTGACTGATCAGATTCTTATCAAATCCTATATAATTTTAATTATAGTAGTCACCTGTAACTCTGACATACCTGTTAAAAGCAGATGACTTATGACCATCACTACATGATCATAAGCATGGATGCTAGATGGCCTGGGTCTCTGCATGATTCAAGTATTTTCCAGGAGTCTGCGTTAAGTCAGCATTTTGAGAAAGGTATAGGGAAACAGGGTAAGAATTGAAAATACCTTTGACATTCTGAAGGCATGATTCAATTGTCTGCGTGGCCTAAGAGTGTCACCACAGCGGGCATCCCAGACAATGGCTGCATGTGCAATCCTGCATGATATAGCCACTATCAGAAAAGAGCAAGTGCCATCAAATCACCAACTCCGCCCTGATGAGACTGACCTGATTACACTGGACCGTGCAGCTGGCAGAGAGGCAATCACAGCCCAATATTTCAGTTCATTGTTAATAATAGGCAAAGTACACATACATGGGAGTCCCAATGTCTTGTTGATTTTCATGTTTGCTTTAAAAAAGATGTTAATGCATTATGCTTCATACTAAAACACTGCATTAATTCCTAATCCTATCTATATACCATCTTCCAGTATTCCAACTGTTCAATTTGTAAGTTTTCATGCTGGATACTAACTTGTATTAGACCCTACATGTGTGTGTGCGCTGGCTCCAACAAGGTAACTGAACTTCCCCAACTGAAAAATATATTCAGTAAGTCATAAGTGCTTGCATGTTAGAAATAACTTTAAAAAGGATCAAAGTCAAATTCATGGACACATACCCTGTATGAATTTGGAGGAGCCTGCACCTGGATCTGAAGACGTACCGCCTTTAACGCCATCCATGATGGGTCGCCCCTGGCTGTTGGAGAGGGCCAGCTCCTCTGCCACTGTGTATTCTGAGGAGGTGGCCCTCACACCTTTTTCTCTTTGCTCTTTTGGATACCTTCTATTATAATATATACACAAAGACAATAAAGAGGACATTGCAATTACTCACCACTTTGAATGATGTTTTTCTATTTCATTTTAATCTGGTGCCAGGATCGTTTGGAGTTTGGGTTGCACCTATGTATTAGAAACAATGAGTTAAATACTAAATCTTCATCAGGACCAATTCGTTATTCCTGTCCTTATATCTTTTCTCAAATTGAAATTTATTTTTTAATATTTAATTAAAACTATTTACAGTTATATTAAAAGAAATTACATGAAATATGTTGTTAAATGTTTTCAATCAGTTTATTCTCATTGTGAGCCTATAAAAGTAAACTTACACATTGTAACAAACGTCAAAGATGGGGAAGGAGGAGGCTGGAACTGAATGAACTCAAATGTAAAGTTTAATCTCAAACAGAACACCAAATGTAAAACACAACCACAGAACACGCATGCATCTCTCTCCCCCTCGGTGTCTCTAGCCGCTCCTTTATCCCTCTCTCCCACTGATTAGCCAACTCAGTGCCAGGCTTGGGTCCTCACAGCCTCGCCCCTCCCTCCTCCTCGTCACATACATTTACACAATCAGCAGCGTTTCACCAACAATTTTCCCAAGCATTGGCAGCTGCAATGGTGTTCCATTTTTTAGTTAGTGTAGCTTTAAATTCCTCATATTTCCACATAATAATTTCTTGCTCTTCAGTCGAAAAGTATGCACACTTGCTTTTTTCCGTAATGAACGCTATTGGCTGTTTTCTGTAAACGTCTGGGTTTTATGTGCATGCACATGATGAGTAATTATTGATTCACGGTTAAAACTTGGGTTGATTGAGAAAGTTGATCGTCATGAAACCTACTAGTCTTAATAAGCCCGGGTTGGATTTGTTTGGTTTTGTCAACTCAAAACTTACTCCGCAACTCTGAATTTGTTCAACTTCCTTCAAGCAACAGGCCTATGGAGTTTTTAGTGTGATGACCATGTGTACATGGTGAAGGCACACCCTCTGTGATTTATACACAGCTCTCTTATCCAGTGTGAATCAATCACAATTCCTACATACGTTCTCCAGCAACATGACTGAACACACACATGTCCAGAAAACTAATCTTGCAGAAAAAGAGCAATTAGGGGATTCGATCTTTTGTTATACTTTATATAAAAGGATGTACAAAGATTTCATAATAATTTTCCTTTGATTTTTACCACCAGCTTTTGTGTGTTTAAATGGTGACACTGTGATAACTATGATAATTTAGGCTAGGTTATCACATCATGAACATTTCAGACCATAACACCTCTACTTCACTTAATGAGCCGGCCCACAGTAGAGCCAGATGAAATAGTTTCTGTTTAAAATCAGCAGCTCAGTGTGTCACATACAGGATTACATCTAAGGACATTTCTGCTAGAAAAATATTTAATGTAAAAAGCTCATTATTAATTACTGACCTGCTGAACACAGAGGTATCACTTTTCATAACATTAAAACAATAAAAAAGCAGAAATAATAAATTATTATAAAAGGTAATTATAACTCACGCTCTTTTTTTCTTAAGAAAATGACTGTAAATGTAAAAAATGTCCTGGTGTCAACAAACGTCTTTCATTTATATTTCAAAATCATTGTGTGATGCTGCATACTGACATCTTAATATTTTATTTTCCACTGAACGACCTTCATGGACCGCGCGTGTGTGTGTGTGTGTGTGTGTGTGTGTATTGGGTCTGCTTAAGGAGCATTGCCTTGTCCCTACTGGGGAAATCATGGCCTGCACCAAACACACTGACAGAACTATTATAAACCCACAGTTTTACTAATTAATTAATCTATTTATTGATGAACATACACACACACTGCAGAGTGTTTGAGTGTGTTCTGTTTCACCCCTTCTAACTGCCGAGGGTGGAGTCTAACACCTGGATATCCTCTATGAGTGTGTGCGTGTGTGTATACCATGCCAAGACCTTCAACAAAGTCAAACAGTGACAATGACACGGTATTTATTATAAATACCTTTTCATCACATTTCTCTACTCGCCTCGAACCATGTCGCACCTCTTGTGCATCTTGGATCTAAGTGACCTATGGTCAGAGCTACTGGTAACCTTTCCTCTAAAGCTGGCAATAGATTCCTGTCGTCTCCTCATGGCTGTGGTGAGTGTACTCCTCTACTTTTGGAGCCATTGGAGCTCTGTCTTTTATTTATTTGCAGATTTTATGTTATTTTTGTGGAGCATGTGTTATTTGTAGATCATGCAGCAGAAATACCCACATTGAGTGAAAAAAGGAAAAGGTAGCTCTATTTAGTTTGTGTTTTATTCATTTGGCTAAATTCTAACAGAGACGTCAACATAATGAAGGATCCCCTGTTAAGTAAAGTTTATGTAAAGTAGGGCAAAGGGACGAAGTAGTTTGCATAAGTCATTTTGCCTGAAGGAAGAATAAAAAGCAGCTCAGTTTATCACAAAAAGGAACATAGTCTCTGAAGGTCACAGAGACAAATTAGATCATAACATTGATGGTTAAAAAACAGGTTTGAAATGTTTCACATTAGAGTTATTACAGTGTCATAGTCTCACTGTCCAAGTCATGAAATTAAGGTGACACAATATTTGTTATAAATACCTTCTCATCACATTTCTGTTCCTTTTACTTGAATCACCTTGTACCATGTCAGACCTCTTGTACCTGCATTACCAGCCTTATCCTCACTATTGCTCTGTCTGGAAGTTAGCTATGAACTGTTGTGTTGCTCAGCACAGCACTTACGTATTAGTCTGTTAACGAGTGGTTTCTCTCGGCACTCACCCACCATCTTTTTACATCGCCCACCATCTGATGACCTAAAGGCCTGTGAATACATGCAGCTAGCATGGTCTAGTGTTGTCTTTCCCCATAAACCTATTCCAGTGAGCTTAGGAAATTAGCTGGACTCTTCTAACACAAATACACGAGCCAGAGTTGGGCTTCCCTCCATTTCCCTGTATCTGTGCTGAGTGGGGCCTTCCCCAGTGGTAAAGAGGGAATTCTTTTTTTGGGGGATTAGTGTTCAACCATCAACCTTCAGTCAATAGTTTATTACAGATTTCATTATATTTTCTTACATAGCCAATTTGTTTCTTAGCTTCACACTCCTTGTTGACCTAGTGTGGAAGGGGTGTGTGTGTGTGCGCACACATTATCTGTGAGCTACCACTAGGCTTTCTGATATAATTTATGGATTCAGAAGATGTGTGCATCAGTGGTTAATTTGTTGTTTGTACCTGTGGATTTATTTGGGGAATCCAAGTCTGAGTTGTGTGTGTGTGTTTTTTCTTTTCCCCCTTACCCTTGCCAGTTGAACTCAGGAAGCACCTCTCACACACCACATGCCCAATTGGGTTTAATGCTGAAATTTACCACATCAGTATTCAGACCTCAGACATAACTACAGACTTAAGCCCTATTAAGAAGTTGTGTGAGAGTTATACACACTGGGGTGAATTTTGTCTAAAATAGAAATGTGTATCATTTAGGCATGATTCAGACCTTGAACGTGAGAGCATTTTTCTTGTGTGATATAGGCTCCAATATTAAGTCCAGTGCCAGTAAACACTTTACCCTGGTCAGGGTGTTGGTGGATTCAGAGCCAATCCCAATACCAACAAAACAGCTATATTAAATGTAAATTAATATTTAAACAAGACACATTTTATTTATTTGTGGATCTCGTATTATTTATTAGACTTTCTTTTTATTTTTGTTAATCATTTACTATTTATTTGTGGATCTTGTTTTATTTATTGGGGATTTCATTTTCTTTTTCTGGAACTTGTGTTATTTACAGATTATGCAACAGAAATACCCACATAACAGAGAAGTCACAATGTAATGAAGGAACATCTGTGAAACCAGCACACTAAATGTCATGTCCTGAGAGCAGGGATGTGGGAAGGCATTTTATATTGGGGGTGATGGAATTTTAAGCAGCGTACATGTGGTGGGAGCTGTGATGTCACACCCAAATGATCATTTTTCTTTTAACATAGAATTTTGGTTCATTAGAGTGATTAACACGGCACGGTTGCATTCTCATATGGGAAAGTGTTAATTAATTTTCTATGGCAGCATAGATCTGAATATTTATGACTGTAACATAAATGATAGGTTTGAATTAATGTGCATTATACATTATTTAATATATTATCATTCCTATAACAGCTCATTCACAGGGCCTTTTATAATAGAAGCTCCAAATAATCTAATAAATGGATTAAAAATTAAATCAACAATTAAATGTTTTTACTTATTTAACTTTTATGGAGTGTAGTTCTTGCAGTACTTCAGCAATTTTACTGACACAGGAGTTTGTTCCTGTTATCACTTACTTTATAGCAGCTATGTACAGTCATTCCAGCACCAGTCTTTCTTTCTTTTTTCTTGAAGTTAATGAAACAGGAAACACTGCTTGTTGTGTTACAGAGGAACTGGAAACTCCTCTGTCCTGAAAAGTTGAGTTTTGAGTGTTCCATAACGTTAAATGTAACCAGGTAAAAAAGTGCAATATGTAATTAATTAATACATTAAAAATTGTAAACATTGGGAACTTGCTGTGGTACAAGAGGAATGCATTCAATTTACACCTGTTTCTGTGCACTGTTATAATACATGTACAGTGGTAATTTATCCACTGTGTACCTGTGCTTAATGGTTGTATAATCTATTGTACAGTGTTGTGTATAGTCTATTATCTGACTGTTTGCACTGTTGTCCACTGCTGTTTCATGTTAAATGTAGCACCATGTCCTGGTGAGAAGGAATGACAAAGTTGACTTCAACTTTGAAACTTAATAACTACTGAAAATATTCAATTTAATTACTTATTATTATTATTATTATTATTATTATTATTATTATGTTAGTAGTTACAGCATCCCCTAGGGTTTGGGTTAGAGTCATCACCATCACACCCTCCAATACCCCAACCTCCAACATACTTCCACCAAAATTCTAATTTGGTTTAATCAAAGTTTTATGTAAAGTAGGACAAAAGGACGGAGTGGTTTGCATAAGCCATTTTGCCGAAAAGAAGACAAAAACATAGCTCAGATTATCACCAAATTGAAAAAGCCCTCTGAAGGTCACAGTGACAAAATTGGGCCTCATTTATCAATCTTTTAGTAAACATGTGCGTAAATGTTTGCATAAACCAAACCAAACAAAAAATTTCCATTGAAAGTTTTGGAAATACTGATATTCTTAATACCTATGTGTGTATGTTGATGAATGCCAGTCACCCACAAATTACCAGGTGTGTGCACAACACAACTGATAAAAGGCAAAACTCAGAGTTAAAATGACATGTATATGGCAAAAAAAGGATTTTCCCAGAGGTAGCACTGAAAGTTATTTTAACTCTCATCTATGCCAATAAAAATATTGAGTGGACCCAAAAAGTATATGGACACTTAAGACACATTTACAAATGTTTTAATTTCTCTACATTAAAAAAAAAAACATGTCAAATCAAGTGGCATTTATTTTAAATAAAGATATTACAACCACACTTTTCACCATTTTCAAAAAAATAGATTATATTTAAAAAATATAAAAAAAAGATACAGTATACTGTTCATAATTTAAAACAAGTATTTGTACACTCAATAATGGCTTCATTAGGTAAGGAAGTGGACTTGTGAGGGCTATATAAAAACTGGTGGTGCTGGTGTGGATGCTACTGAACCTTTCCCAGATGTCAGGAGGTGAAACAGACTGTAGCAGGGGTGCGAGGGGTCTATAATGATGCTGGGGGCTCTGTGGGCACAGTGTTGGTTATAGATTACCAGCAAAGAGGGGAGAGGAGTACCAATCTTTCATTGTCTTGTCTTTACTATCCAGTTAATTGATTTCAGTTCAGAAGGTTTGTACTTTCCTAACCAGGCAGTGATGCAGTAGTAGTGATGCAGTACGCTCTCAAGGGTGCCCTTGTAGAAAGAGATGAGGGCTGGAGTTGGAAGAGTCTCCCAATTTAGCCTCCGGAGTGGGGGAGCTGCTGCTGCAGCTTCTTGACAATGGCCATGGTGTTGATGGTCGAGGCCAGGTCATCTAACAGGTACATCCACAGGAACTTAATGCTGCTGACCCTATTAATGCTGCCATCAATGATCAGTTTGAGTGTGCGGCCTTCCTGAAGTCTATTATCTCCTTGGTCTTGTCAACGTTGAGAGTTGTGATTCTTACACCCCACTGCCAGCTGCTTGACCTAGGGTTCTTAGCTGCTGTGCTATGATTAAGATCTATGAAGATGATTCTGGCATAGCAAAACTTGTTTACTAGGTGGGCCAGAGTGAGATGAAGTGTGATGGATATTGCATCCTCAGTGGACCGGGTGGCTCTGTATGCAAACTGTAGGGGTCTAGGTTTGCAATGAGGAATGCCTTACTCTGCATGACAAGCTACTCAATGCACTTCATTGCTATGGGTTTGAGAGCCACACTGTGTAAGTTATCCATGCAGTCTGGGTTTGACTTCTTGGGCACAGGAATAATGGTCGCACTCTTGAGGCAAGTGGGCACTACTGCTTGAATGAGTGAGCTGTTAAAGATGTCAGCAAAGACATCCTTCAGCTGTTCTGCCCTTAAGACCATGCCCAGTTATATTGACTGGACCATCACTCTTGCAAGGGTTGATGCTGGAGAAGGTCTTCTTCATTCTGAATGCGGACAGCTGGAGTATCTTGTCACTGGTGGTGGTGTAAGTTTTTGTGCCATAATTTTGTTGGTTGCCTCAAATTGTGTGAAAAAGTCATCAATTTATGGTAAGGAAGGGTCATTGTGGCATGCCTGTGGAGGGGATTTGTATTCTGTAATGGTCTGCAAATCTTACCACAAGCACAATGAGTCCTTGTTGTCTATTGAATGGCTGTTAAGCTGTTAAGCTGTTAAGCTTCTGTCAATACAGCCTCTTAGCCTCCCTGATAGCCTGGGACAGGTTATTCTTGGCCAGTCTGTAAGCCTGCATCCTTAACAATGAGCGGACTTCCCCAGTCATCCAGGGTTTCTGGTTGGCATGCGTCTTGATTTTAAAAACAATCAAATTCTCCATGCAGTTATTAATATATACTATAACAGACTCTGTAACTCTCCAAGTTACTGTGTACCGCTTCATTGAAGATTTCCCACTGTGTGGATTCAAATTGTGTGGATTCACTTATTCCTGTAGTGTTGGGATTGCTTCCTATAGCCACACTCTGACTTCTCTGAGGACTTGTTTCTCTTGTTTCACCTGGGGCCTGTATGCAGGTGTTAGCATAACAGTTAGGTGGTCAGAGTTGCCAATGTGGGGGAGGGCTGGTGCCCTGTTAAAGTTCTTTTTGTTTGTATACACAAGTCAAATGAATTATTTTCCCTTTTTTCAAAATTCACATGTTGGTTGAACTCTGGTAAAACAGACTCACCTGGTTGAAATCTCCAGCAACAATGAAAAATGCATCAAGGTGGGTCATCTGTTGCTCGCTGATGGTGTTGTAGAGTTCACTCATAGCCTGCTTCACATTAGTGTAACATAATAGCCAGACCATCACCCCAAAGCTTACCAGATATTGAGGCTACTCTGTCTACTCTGACAGAGGCTACACAAAGATACAGCACACCCTCAAGCAGCGCTGAGATGCTCTTGAAAATCTGATATGGTCCAGTTTATTGTCCAGTGAATGAACATTAGCCAGCATGATATTTGGAATTCCTGGCTTGTTTGGGTTAGCTGTTAGCCTACCCTGCACTCCACTCTTGCCCTGCTTCCACGTCCTGTCACACCATTTTTAATGTTTCGTTTTACGCATAGTTCCAGGCAAAGCCAAGGTCTCCTTAGATACTGCTGAGCATAGCAAACTAAGCTCACTAAGCTGATTTATGTTTCCCAGCCAGCCTCTCATAGCAACAGTCCTTGTTTCTTATGTCCAGAAGAAACTGCTGGTCATACACATTTCCCTTGATTTTGGGTCTTTACTCAGTATAATAAAGACATAGTTATAAACAAGGATGAATAAAATAAAGGCACTGTGTTTTTGGCTCTAGGAGAGGCTGCCACAAATACTGGCTGCGCCACTCATGTGAAGGGTTTATAGAACCCTTAGTGCAATTTGGTTGGAATACTTCTGCTGGCTTTCTTCACGCAAACACTCCGATCCACAAACAATCAGATGTTTCTTCACTACCATCAGAGCCAGCCTGATGAATGGTTTCAGCCGCATTACTGTCCTTCTGTGTCCATGCTTGTTGATCCTGTTTTGAATAGTTTCTGTTGTAATTGTATTTGGTAATTCTTAATTCTGTCTGAAGCAATCCTTGCTGCTGTTTCTCACCTGTCTTTCTTGATTTTACTCACAATTATCCTGCCAAGTCTTCTGGTGGTCTTTCTGGGTCTGCCTGTACGTTGTCTGTTTTCATTCACAAGTCCTTTGTCTCTGAACTGTTTTTTTTTTTTTTTTTTACAAGTCTTGCTGATCTGGCGAATAGGGTGGCCTTCTTTGTGCAAAGAACTTTTTTTTTTGCAAAGTGTACATCCCTTTTCTTAGTCTTTTTTTGCACTTACTTTTAACAAGCTGGTCCTAAAGTAATTTATAGTGGATGTATGTAGTAAATTACCTTCAATTAGTATTCTTATGCAAAAATCTACACATACTCAAGAGCACTATTAAAGTATGAACATCTTTCTGAACTTACAGTCATAGGAAAAAGAAAGTATGCCCTCCTTTAATTCTATGTTTTTAGTAATCAGGGACTAAATAACAATTGTGTAGTCTTCACCAACTTCTATACATGAACAAATAACCTCAGGGGACTTCAAAAACACAACAGATTTCAATATGTAGTCATTTTTCTCAAAAAGTAAACCAACATTCATAAACCAGGTGTAAAAAATATGTACACCCTATAATTCAGTAACATGTAGAACCACCTTTAGCAAGAATAACTTTTAAATTTATACATTTTGGCCCACTCTTCTTTACAACTTTACTTTAGTTCATTGATGTTTGAGGGCATTTGTTTATGCACTGCTCTCTTAAGATACCGCCACAGTATCTCAGTTGGGTTGAGGTCTGGACTTTTATTTGGCCATTCCAAGATCTTGATTTTTGTCTTATTTAGCCATTCAGATGTGCTGGTGTGTTTGGGATCATTGTCCTGTTGTATGACCCAATTTAATCCCAGCTTAAGCTGCTGGACAGATGGCCTCACATTTGTCTCAAGAATATTCAGGTATAAAGTGGAGTTCATCATTGTCTCAATGACTGCAGGTCCTGTGGCTGCAGAAAAAGCCCAAATCATCACCTTTCCACCACCATGCTTGACAGTTGTGTTGGCGGTGATACACTGTGTTTGTTTTTATTCCAAACATGGCGCTGTGCATAAGGACCAAACCTCTCCACCTTGGTCTCATCAGTACAAAGGCTATTGTTCCAGAACTTCTGTGATTTGTTCAGATGAAGTCATGTTCCATATTGTTTTTGGAGAGAAAGGACTTTTTCCTAGCCATACTTGTTCTGTCTTTTTCTGATTCTGCTGTCATGTACATAAACATTTAATGCACTTACAGAGGCCTGTAGGTCACATGATGTAGCTCTTGGGATTTTCTTTCTATCTCTTAAAATGTCTGTCCTTGGACTGAATTTGCTGGGAAGCCCACTCCTGGGAAGACTGGCAAATGTCTTGAAGACTCTCCATATGTATAAAAAATCATTCACACTTTAGAAAGGTGAATTTCAAATTATTAGGATATGGCCTTATAACCCTTACCATATTGATGAGTAGTAACAATTGCTTCTCTGAGGTCATGGCTGATGTCCTTTCTTCTTGATATGATATAGACACACACCTTAGTGCTCCAGAAAACCAAACTGCCAAAGGTTCTGCTTTTATATATCTCCTGTTTTCGAATTGTTTTGCCGGGAGTTTCTTGCCTGCGTCGGCGTCTTAACTATACTGTTTCTTTCTTTTTTAAATTAATAATTTTGCGTTTACAACATTTTCATCTGTTGTATTTTTCACATTCTCTTCTACCGTATTTTCATTTTTTTTCTCTCTCTCGCTTTTGTATTTTGTCAAGACAGTGAGCGGAGGCCATGCACACCGGATATACGCCGACTAAATTAATATCAACAAATCTTTGACTAAGGTGCGTTATACAACATGTCTAACATTCAGCTTATTCAGTGTGTTGAGTGCAGGATGTTTAGTCACTCTTCCTCTGTCGTTAGTATTAGCTTTATTTGTGATAAATGCATGTTAGTTAGCTCTCTGACGGAGAAGATTGCAGCATTAGAGGTGTGCATCCAGACTCTAGTGAGGGTTAGTGAGAGTAAGAGCAGTGTAGTTTCTGTAGGGGAAAGTCTGGATGCCGAGTTAGCAATCCCCCAACTCCGGCATTAGAGCCCTCACAGCGGGGCGAATGGGTGATGACTCAGCGGCATAATCGCAAAGCCAAAGCTAACGATAAGGCTCGCCCACAGGAGCACCACTCCTCTCCGCTTCGTGTATCTAACAGGTTTACTCTCCTCAGTGAAGCACCCGCTGAGAAACCTGAAAGAGCTCTGGTTATAGGTGACTCTACCTTGCGGCATGTGAAATTAGCTAGGCCTTTAGGGGCACCAGCAGCTTTAGTTAGGTGTATACCAGGAGCCAGGGCGCCAGACATAGCAGGTAATCTTAGGGTCTTAGGCAAGCACAGGTTTTCAAAGATAGTTATTCATGTAGGAGCTAATGATATACACCTTCATCAGTCTGAGTTTTTTTGCAGCATAGCACATAGTCTCAGAACAGGCCTAGTTAATCGGTGACAATCCATGGCCAAGGCCAGGGAGCAGACAAGCAGGCTAAACCGACCGTCTGCTAGCTGCACTGAGTCGTCACTTAGGTTCCACCATATTGAGACTGTGTCTGTTCCCTGAGCTAAACAAAATTATAGACATACTCAGACAGTTTGTTTTAGTAACCTAATTAACATAAAATTAAATCAAACCGAATGGAAAGCCAGCACCGTTGATCTGAAGCTAGGACTGTTTAATATTAGATCTCTTATGTCTAAAGCGCTTATTGTAATGAAACCATTACTCATCAGGAGTTTGACGTGCTGTGTTCAACAGAAACGTGGATTAAACCAAATGAGTTTGTAGCATTAAATGAAGCTAGTCCTCCCGGGTACAGTTACATATATCAGCCCCGTCTAACTGGCAAAGGAGGAGGCGTCGCAGTTATTTATAATGATAATCTAGGCATCACACAAAAAGCTAGTCATAAGTTCAATGCATTTGAAGTTCTTTATTCTAAGATAACATACGTAGCCACTAAAAATAAGTCTACCCAGGTGATTCCAGTAATTATTATTTACAGATCCCCAGGGCCATATTTGGAATTCCTATGCGAATTTGTGGAACCTGGTTGTTACTTTAGACAAAGCATTACTTGTTGGAGACTTTAATATTCATTTTGATAATCCAGATGACCCTCTGAGAACAGCAGTTGTGTCCATTCTTGATTCAGTAGGGGTTAATCAGAATGTAATACGACCCACCCATAGTGGTGGTCACACTCTTGATTTAATACTAACATTCGGATTAAATATAGAAAATATAGTCTCATTTCCACAGTCTGAAGCTATCTCAGATCATTACCTCATCTCATTTAAAATGTGTCTTAATCATAATATATGCACCTTGCCATGTCACCGTGTCAAATGTACATTCACATCAGCAACTGCACAGAGTTTTATCAGTAATCTCCCAGATTTATCAACCATGATTGGATCACCACTTCTTGGATCCTGAAGAACTTAACCAGGCAACTGAATGCTTAGAATCAACTCGCAACTCGCTAGATAAGGTAGCGCCACTTAAAAGAAAAATAAGCACACAATCATTATATAGCAGCGATGACTTCATGAATTATTTCAATGGTAAAATTGAAAATATCAGGCTAGAAATTCAGACTATTAATTTAAAACCGGACAGTTTTATAACTAACCCTGTAGATGATAATATAATAATATCAGATCAACAATTACAATGTTTTACTCCCCTTGAAGAGACTGAACTAATTTCACTAATTTCATCATCAAAATCATCAACCAGTATACTAGATCCTTTACATACTTGTTTCCTCAAACAGATAATTCCTAAAACAATCAAACCTCTTTTAAAGATAATCAATTCTTCACTTAGCATTTGCTATGTACCTAAATCTTTTAAATTAGCAGTTATCAAGCCCTTGATTAAAAAACTTGACCTCGACCCCTGTCAGCTGTCTAACTACAGACCAATATCAAATCTCCCCTTTATCTCCAAGTTCCTAGAAAAGGTTGTAGCACAGCAGCTATGCTCACACTTACATAGGAATAACATTCATGAAATGTATCAGTCAGGATTTAGGCCTCATCATAGCACAGAGACAGCACTGGTTAAAGTGGTAAATGACTTACTATTGCCTCTGATCAGGGTTGTGTCTCCTTGCTTGTGTTGCTTGACCTTAGTGCAGCTTTTGATACCATTGATCATGCTATTCTCCTCGATAGACTAGAAAATGTAGTAGGCATTAAGGGAACGGCCCTTTCCTGGCTCAGATCTTATTTGACTGATCGTTATCAGTTTGTAAACGTAAATGGTGACTTCTCTTCTCATACTAAGGTAAAGTTTGGTTTCCCGCAAGGCTCTGTTTTAGGCCCACTGTTCTTTTCTAAATATATACTACTTCTCGGCAAAATTATCCGTAAGCATGGTATTAGCTTCCACTGTTACGCTGATGACACACAGTTGTATGTTTCAGCAAAGCCAGATGACAGACACAAGTTGAGGAATGTGTAAAAGACATTAGAAACTGGATGTTTATTAACTTTCTCTTACTTAATTCTGACAAGACAGAAGTACTTGTACTAGGACCACATGCAGCTAGAAGTAAGCTTTCTGATTACATAATAACTCTGGATGGCCTTTCTGTTTCATCATGTGCAGCAGTAAAAGACCTTGGTGTGATTATCGACTCTAGTCTTTCTTTTGAAGCTCATGTAGATAATATAACTAGGATTGCCTTCTTTCACCTCAGAAATATTGCTAAGATAAGAAATATATTGTCACTACAGGATGCAGAAAAATTAGTTCATGCTTTTGTTACCTCTAGGTTGGATTATTGTAATGCCTTACTGTCTGGATGTTCCAGTAGAAGCTCCAGTTAGTCCAGAATGCAGCAGCAAGAGTTCTTACTAGAACCAGAAGATATGACCACATCACCCCTATCTTATCCACACTGCATTGGTTCCCAATCAAATTTCGTATTGATTATAAAACACTACTATTGACCTATAAAGCACTAAATGGTCTCGCGCCACAGTACCTGAGCGAACTTTTGGTCTTTTATGATCCGCCATGCCTACTTAGATCAAAAGGTGCAGGCTATTTGTTGGTATCTCGAATAGTGCGTGCTACAGCTGGGGGTAGAGCTTTCTCTTACAAAGCCCCACAGTTATGGAACAGCCTTCCACTTTAGTGTTTGGGCTCAGACACAGTCTCAGTGTTTAAGTCGAGAGTGAAAAAATATTTGTTTAGTCAAGCCTTTTGTGAATAGTTTTCTTAGGTACAGGGGCAGGTCTGGAGGGTTCACAGGCATAGAGTGTTGTGGTGAACTGGCATGTTTGGATGCTGTCGCCCCCCCACACTCACGCGTTCACTCAGGTTAGTTGACGGTAGATTGGATGGAGCTTTATGTCCCAGGGCACCCTCATGTCTGTGTTAGCTTCTGGCTCTCGCTTTTAGTTATGCTGTCATAGCTAGTCTTGCTGGAGTCCCTGCTTGCACTCTGCATGCAAAGTACACTGTGCTTAACCATTAGAGGACAAAAGCTTACCTAACAGTCTCTTCCTTTCTCTCCATTTCTCTCTCTCCCTCACTCCCTGTCGAGCTACACATGCTACTTCTGAGATGCCAGTGATCCTGACCCCTTCTGCTCCTCCTCGCTGCTTGGCCCATCCTGATGCCCTACTTCTGGTTGGAGTTCTCATCGGTTGAGTTCACTCGCTGCTGCTGGGGGTGGCCCCATATGGACGGCCTGAAGAACTGTTTGGATTGCTAGGGATGGCGCCACCTGGGGGCTGTGGAGATGGGATCACATATGGGGAGCTGTACTGTAATGGCTTGGGACTGCGATTGCTGTTGTGGCTTTGGGGCTGCAGTTGCCACGAGCAGCTTCGTACTCAGGACTCCATCAGTAGACAGTGGATAGATTTTAACCAACCGGACTTCTTGCAAAAACTGTGATGAATTTATTGGTTGCACAACTGCACTATTTGTCCATATAGTACACAATAATAGAAGGGATTTATTTATAATTGCACTATCTGTTGCACCCAGATGAGGATGGGTTCCCTTTTGAGCCTGGTTCCTCTCAAGGTTTCTTCCTCATATCATCTCAGGGAGTTTCTCCTTGCCACCATCGCCTCTGGCTTCTCATTAGGGATAAATTCACAGGGATAAATTCACATATTTACAATATATTTTGTGTGAATCCATTTATTTCTGTAAAGCTGCTTTGTGACAATGTCCATTGTTAAAAGCGCTATACAAATAAAATTGTATTATCACAGATAATTAAACACAGAATTGAGGGTGGTTGTACTTTCTTTATCCCATGACTGTATGTCAAATTTCTTGTGTAAATGCTCATACAATTTATGAATAAATCTGTTCATATCCATATTGTTAAATGAGGCCCACTTATGGTTTCTCTCCAAATTTCAGCTTCCTTTTAATACACTATTCCAGGACTTGAGCTGTGTCATAACAATTAATGAGTGTTAATAAATGTTTCCTATAAAAAATGCATTCACCATTTAGACAAAGATTTTGAATATTTCACTTTAGGGTTGTCACTGTGTTTCACTGTGTATGACTGGACGGTTACCTCACCATTGACATTTTAAAATACTGATTAAACATGACATACTGCCTTTCCTTACAGACACTCTCTTTCAGCTCCTCAAAAGTATTTTTCTAAAGCCCTATTTATCCTGGATTAATTTTTCATGTGGATGTGTGTAATGTACTTACAGTAGATATAATAGTAGATATATTTAATGTGATATACCAACCAACACAATTCAAGTGAAAAATAAACAATACAATAAAAAAAATATATAATAACTGGGTTATTATTGTCACGGCAAAAACGGAGGCGGATGCAGTAGCAAGTAAACTGAGGCTTTAATGAGGTTGCAGAAACAGAACAAGCAGAGCGGACAGTCCCAGGAAGCCAGCTGGACACAGTAATCCTCCCGAGTTCAAGGCACGCAGCGCAACCGCGGAGCTGAAAAGGCACAAACATGAAGACAACGAACTGACAAAAGAGAGGACAAATGCTGAGGTATAAATAGAGCCGGTAATGAGTGGCAGCTGAAAGCAATGACTAATTAACCGTAGTACATGAAACGGCCAGAAGGGGCCGGTGAACCCATGAACCGTGACAGTACCCCTCCTCCTAGGAGCGCCTCTCAGCGCTACCAGGAGAACCTACCCGTCGATTGTAATCATCGATAAGGGAGTGATCCAATATGTCCCTGGCCGGGATCCAACTTCTCTCCTCCGGACCGTAACCTTCCCAGTCCACCAGATACTGGAATCCGCGTCCCCTCCGTCTTGAGTCCAGAATGCGGTTAACTGAATAAACGGGTTCCCCATCTACGAGATGCGGCGGGGGGGAACGGGGGCTGGCGGATTAATAGGCGAGTGAAAAACAGATTTCAATTTGGATACGTGGAACACAGGATTGATTCTCCTGTACGCTGGAGGAAGTTTGAGGCAGACTGCCACTGGGCTAAGAACCTTAGTGACAATGAATGGGCCAATGAATTTGGGAGCCAATTTACTCGAAACGGAGCGGAGTGGAATATCTTTACTAGAAAGCCACACTTTTTGACCGACGACGTAGACGGGAGGCTTCGACAGGTGGCGATCAGCCTGAGCCTTGGTGCGCGCACCCACCCAGAGAAGTGTCTGACGAACAGTTCTCCAGGTTCGACGGCACTTCTGGACGAAGGCGTGGGCAGAGGGAACCGCAACTTCGGATTCCAGGCTGGGAAAAATAGGTGGCTGGTACCCTAAGCTACACTCAAACGGAGTAAGGCCCGTGGATGACACTGGCAATGAATTGTGTGCGTACTCCACCCAAGAGAGCTGTTGGCTCCAAGAGGACGGGTTCTGTGAAACCAAACATCGTAACACCCGCTCCAGATCTTGGTTGGCTCGCTCGGACTGCCCGTTGCTCTGAGGATGGAAACTAGACGAAAGGCTAACACTCGCCCCCAGTAACCGACAAAACTCTCTCCAAAATTTGGAAACGAACTGGGGACCCCTGTCAGAAACTACATCAGTCGGGAGGCCATGAATGCGAAAGACATGATCAACGACAGTAACCGCCGTCTCCCTGGCAGAAGGCAGTTTGGGCAGGGGAATAAAATGGGCCGCCTTCGAGAACCGGTCCACCACGGTCAAAACCACCGTGTTACCCTGGGACGGAGGGAGGGCGGAAACGAAATCTAACGCTATGTGGGACCAGGGTCTAGAAGGGACAGACAGCGGTTGAAGGAGACCCTCTGGGGGACGATTGGAAGTCTTACAACTGGCACAGACCGAGCAAGCCAAAACAAACTCCCAAATGTCACGAGCCATCATTGGCCACCAGAACCGTTGTTTGACCAAAAAGGCAGTACGACTAATCCCCGGATGACAAGCGACCTTAGAGCAGTGGCACCAGCGGATGACGTCAGACCTTAACCTCTCCGGCACAAATAACCGACCCGGTGGGCACCCGGATGGAGGCGTTACCCCTTGTAAGGCCGTGCGGACCTTAGACTCAATCTCCCAAGTGATGGTGGAGACCACAAGTCTCTCGGGTAAAATAAGCTCAGGAGTAGTCTGCCAATCGGAACCATCAAAAACGCGGGACAAGGCGTTGGGCTTGACGTTCTTTTAGGCCGGACGATACGAGATGGAAAAAATGAAACGACCGAAAAAAAAGAGCCCACCGAGCCTGCCTGGAGTTAAGACATTTGGCCGATCTGATATATTCAAGGTTCTTATGATCAGTCCAGACGATAAAAGGCACCCCCGAACCTTCCAACCAATGACGCCACTCCTCCAAGGCCAACTTAATCGCCAACAGCTCTCTATTACCAATGTCATAATTCTGTTCGGCGAGAGACAGATGATGAGAAAAAAAGGCGCACGGATGCATCTTGCCATCTGCGGAGGAGCGCTGGGACAAAACCACGCCCACCCCCACCTCCGAAGCGTCGACCTCCACCACAAACTGACGCGACGGATCAGGGGCAATAAGAATAGGGGCCGAAACAAAGCGGCTCTTGAGGTTGGTAAAAGCAGCGTGGGCTGCGCTCGACCAGCTAAACGCCGTCTTGGTGGAGGTCAAGGCGGTCAGAGGGGCGGCGAGTTGGCTGAAGTTGCGAATGAAACGCCGGTAAAATTTGTCGAACCCCAGAAACCTCTGCAGGGCCTTGCGAGAGCCAGGGGCTGGCCAATCCACCACAGCCTTGATCTTATCGGGATCCATGCGCGCCCCCCCAGACGACACGATGAACCCCAGGAACGGAACGGACTGTGCATGAAAAACGAATTTCTCCGCCTTGACAAAAAGCCCATTCTCGAGCAGCCGAAGTAGCACTCGCCTGACGTGCTGAACATGTTCCTGGAGAGAGGAGGAAAAAAATCAATATGTCATCCAGGTAGACATATACGAACTGATCAACCATATCTCTCAGCACGTCATTAACAAGTGCCTGAAAAACCGCCGGAGCGTTAGACTGCCCGAAAGGCATAACCAGGTATTCAAAATGCCAGATGATAGGCGTTGCGCAGGTCAAGTTTAGTGAAAAAAGATGCTCCCTGCAACCGCTCGAAAGCTGAAGACATCTGTTCAGCCCCCAGTAATCAATACACGGCCGCAGAGAACCGACCTTCTTGCCCACAAAAAAGAACCCAGCCCCTGCGGGAGAAGAGGAGGGACGGATGAGCCTGGCTGCCAAAGAATCAGAAATATATGTCTCCATGGCTTCCCTTTCTGGGACAGAAAGTGAGTATAATTTGCCTTTAGGCGGAGACTTACCTGGCAATAAATCTATGGCACAGTCATAGGGACAGTGCGGCGGGAGAGAAGCGGCCCGAGACTTACTGAACACTCCCTTCAGGTCCATGTACTCCTTAGGCACGTTAGACAGATCCACCGACTCCTTCTGGAAAACAGAACTAGACACAGACGAACAGGCAGACACAAGACAATTAGCATGACAATATTCGCTCCATGATAAGACTGTACTGGAACGCCAAATAATGTGAGGGTTATGGAGCGAGAGCCAGGGGTGACCTAAGACAACAGGAGCGAGCGGGGAGTCGGCGAGAAGGAAGCATATCTCCTCCGAGTGATTCCCCGACGTGATGAGTGTTAATGGGCCGGTGGTGTGTGTGATTTTGGAGAGAGTTTGGCCATTGAGCGCACTGACGGAGATGGGCTGGTTAAGCATAGACACCGGCAGGTGAAGTTGGAGAGCGAACTGAATGTCCATAAAATTACCTTCCGCTCCAGAGTCCAAAAGGGCTTGACCGGGGTGAAGTGTGCTTCCCTGCTGCAGCCGTACCGGAAGGAGCGTTGTGGTAGAGGCTTTACCCGCCGCCATTCATTACCGGACAGCCCGAGGCAATGTGTCCCGCCCCTCCGCAATATAGGCACAATCCTCTGGTCCGACGGCGATCCCTCTCCTCCCGGTACAGTCGGGCTCTGCCCACCTGCATGGGCTCCGGATTGTGCGCAGGACTGACCGCATCGCTGGAGAGGGAAACCGGGAGATCCACGGCAACCGGAACTGCGCGTCGTAGCCCCCACTGTTCCTGCTGCTGTAGGCGTGCGTCCACCTTAATGGCCAGGGCGATAAGCCCGTCCAGGGACGTTGGGAGCTCTAGCATGAATATCTCCCTCTGGATGCTGTCTGCCAGCCCATGCAGGAACATATCTCACTGCGCCTCCTCGTTCCAATTACACTCAGCCGCCAGGGTGCGGAACTCGATAGAGTAATCCGACACCGGAAGAGCGCCCTGACGTAAGTCGGCCAGCTTCCGAGCTGCCTCGCGTCCCGTCATGGCCCGATCAAAAACCCTCCTCATCTTCTCAGCGAGTGTCTGGAACGAGGCACAGCACGGGTGTTGGTTTTCCCATACCGCTGTCCCCCACAACGCCGCCTTATTGGTCAGTTCGTTCTGTCACGGCAAAAATGGAGGCGGATGCAGTAGCGAGTAAACTGAGGCTTTAATGAGGTTGCAGAAACAGAACAAGCAGAGCGGACAGTCCCAGGAAGCCAGCTGGACACAGTAATCCTCCCGAGTTCAAGGCACGCAGCGCAACCGTGGAGCTGAAAAGGCACAAACATGAAGACAACGAACTGACAAAAGAGAGGACAAACGCTGAGGTATAAATAGAGCCGGTAATGAGTGGCAGCTGAAAGCAATGACTAATTAACCGTAGTACATGAAACGGCCAGAAGGGGCCGGTGAACCCATGAACCGTGACAATTATAGCACATCTTGATTTAGCAATTTTATTTCACTTGCACCAGATCTATCAAATAGTGAGGTGATCTCCTGTTTTCAAGTCAAGTGGAGTTTATTGTCATTTCAGCCATATACAAGTACACAGTGAAACGAAACAACGTTTCTCCAGGACCAAGGTGCTACATAAGACAACACAGAACAACATAGAACTACGGGGACTACATAAATTACATAAATTAAACGTAAAGTGCACAAGTGCAAACATGTGCAGACAGCACAAGACAGAACAGACAGTACATAACTACTACGCCGACCAGTACACAGTCCTGTTGAAAGTGATAAGGTGACAGTAGTGCAAATATTACAGCTGAGGTAGTGTAAACAGTGTAAACATATTAGTAGCAGCAATAATAAAACATGTGCAAAACATGTGCAGTGCATGTGCATAGAGGATGTTCTGTTGTGTGTATATATATGTATGTATGTATGTATGCGTGAGTTCCTTTGGACCAGTTCAGTTGTGTGTGTATATATGTGTGTGTGTGTGTATATGTATGTGTGTGTGTGTGTGTGTGTTCCTTCAGTCCAGTTCTAGGTATTTAGGAGTCTGATGGCATGAGGGAAGAAACTGTTGCACAGTCTGGTTGTGAAGGCCCGAATGCTTCGGTACCGTTTACCAGACGGCAGGAGTGTGGAGAGTGTGTGTGAGGGGTGTGTGGGGTCATCCACAATGCTGGTGGCTTTGCGGATGCAGCGGGAGGTGTAAATATCTGTGATGGAGGGAAGAGAGATCCCGATGATCTTCTCAGCTGTCTTCACTATCCGCTGCAGGGTCTTGCGATCCGAAACGGTGCAATTCCCAAACCAGGCAGTGATGCAGCTGCTCAGGATGCTCTCGATAGTCCCTCTGTAGAACGTGGTGAGGATGGAGGGTGGAAGATGTTCTTTCCTCAGCCTTCGCAGAAAGTACAGGCGCTGCTGGGCTTTCTTTGTTATGGAGCTGGTGTTGAGCGACCAGGTGAGGTTCTCCGCCAGGTGAACACCAAGAAACTTCGTGCTCTTGACGATCTCCACGGAGGAGCCACCGATGTTCAGCGGAGAGTGGTCTCTCTGTGCTCTTCTGAAGTCAACAACCATCTCTTTAGTTTTGTCCACATTCAGAGACAGGTTGTTGGCTTTGCACCAGTCCGTTAGCTGCTGCACCTCCTCTCTGTATGCTGACTCGTCGTTCTTGCTGATGAGACCCACCACGGTCGTGTCATCGGCGAACTTGATGATGCGATTCGAGCTGTGCATTGCTACACAGTCGTGAGTCAGCAGAGTGAACAGCAATGGACTGAGCACACAGCCCTGTGGGGCCCCAGTGCTCAGTGTGGTGGTGTTGGAGATGCTGTTCCCGATCCGGACTGACTGAGGTCTCCCAGTCAGGAAGTCCAGGATCCAGTTGCAGAGGGAGGTGTTCAGGCCCAGCAGGTTCAGCTTTCTGATCAAGTGCTGAGGAATGATTGTGTTGAATGCTGAACTGAAGTCTATGAACAGCATTCTAACATAAGTGTCTTTATTGTCCAGGTGGGTGAGGGCCAGATGGAGGGCGGTGGTGATGGCATCATCTGTTGAGCGGTTGGGGCGGTAAGCGAATTGCAAGGGGTCCAGTGAGGGAGGCAGCAGGGTCTTGACGTGCCTCATGACGAGCTTCTCGAAGCACTTCATGATGATGGGTGTAAGTGCAACGGGACGGTAGTCATTGAGGCAGGACACTGAAGACTTCTTTGGCACGGGGATGATGGTGGTGGCCTTGAAGCAGGTTGGAACAACGGTGCTGCACAGAGAGGTGTTGAAGATGTCCGTGAAAACATCTGCCAACTGGTCTGCACATCCCCTGAGCACCCTGCCAGGGATGTTGTCTGGTCCAGCAGCCTTCCGTGGGGTGACTCTGTGTAGAGTCTTCCTCACGTCAGCCGTGGTTAGACACAGCACCTGGTCATTGTTTCCAGTGCTCTTCAAGTCATCGCACAGATTTCTTGAATGAATTTAGATCTGGGCTCTGACTGGGCCATTCCAGAACTCTGATCTTCTTTTTCTGAAGCCATTCTTTTGTTGACTTGAATTTGTGCTTTGGGTTGTTATTGTGCTGGAAGGTGAAATTATTTCAGCTGTATTTCAGCTCTTTGTGGTAAACGCTAAGAAGTCAGATGAAATCAAGAAGATGGCAGAAAAGTAAAAATAAAACAGATGGTCTTTATTTGAGGTTAATCAGAATCACTTCATCGATGACAGCTGTATGATAGTTACTTTTGAACATGAGTTTGAATGTGATTGGATAATTCAAACTCATGAATTGGAGTGCAGTCACATGCCCCGTTATAAAAGGGTGTGCAAACATGAACCAGGTTACTGTGCATTTTTTCCCCTAAAATGTTTCAATTTATTTTTCACTTGAATTTTATTGGTTGCTATATCACATTAAAGGAGGGAAAATACCTGACATGATTTATCTAGGTGTAATGGGTCCCATGTGACGGGGCGTCAGCTCTGCGTTGTGTGAAGGACAAATGGACACCAAACTTCGGTAGAAAGTGGTAGCTCAGTGGTTAAGACGTTGGCCTTCTGCTCGGAAGGTTGAGAGTTCAAATCCCAGCACCACCAAGCTGCCACTGCTGGGCCCTTGAGCAAGGTGCTTAACTCTCAACTGCTCAGTTGTATGAATTAGGTGTCTGCCAAATGCCATAAAATGTAAATGTAGATGAAAATGATAGTGTAAAACTATCGATTTAGAAAGAAAGAAACAGTATAGTTAAGACACAGAAGCAGGCAAGAAACTCCCAGCAAAACAATTTGAAAACAGGAAGTGACAACGTGTGTCACATGTGTGAAGCGTATTGCCCAGCTGAATTTTTAACAATATTTAGTAGTCCAGATTACTTTAATAGCTACAATTCACTAGAATGGGGAGAGTGGTGCCAACATTTAGATATAAGAATAGAAACTAAATATACAGATCCCCTCAGATTATGAAATAGATTATATACTTGAATATGAATGTTTTAAGAAGTCTAAAGGCAAATATAGCATGGGTGAATTTCAAGGGAATTATATGGTGATGTGGCACCTGGACAGTGACTCTTTCCATCAAACAGATGTCCAGAAGAAATCTACACTTCATGCAGCAGTAACAGTACCTGAGAATATGACAATAATACATATATATGCACAAACCAAACTTTGGTATTTCCAATAAAATACGGTTATGATGAACAAATAGTACCTGTAGCAGATTTCTTCTGGCTCTGTGGAGGAACACTGTTGAGGGCAACATTACCTAAGGGATGAAAAGGGACCTGTATTAGAGTAAGGATGATTCAAGAGATCTCCATAGTGGATTGGAATATTGAACAACCTATTAGAAGTAACCCAAACAAGAACCATAGAGTAAAGAGGGCTTATCAGACTGATCCTAAAGTGTACATAGATTCAATAGAACAGCCAAGAGGTATACCTAATGAATTCAAAACCAGAGATGAAGTGAGGTCAGGATTTGAGTCTATTTTAGTACGGATAACCCAATAAAAATGCAGAATGGATAAATTATATTTACTATAATCAGCAAAGATTTATAAATTATACTTATGATTACCCACCATAGGAGAACAATTAGATGCAACAAGCAAAATGACATGGCAAAACAGGCAAGCACTAAATTGGTTATTGGCTGAAAAAGGAGTTGTGTGTTTTGTTCGGTGATCAATTTTGTACTTATATACCTAATTATACTGTATCAGAAGGACCTTTTACTGAACAAACTAAAAAATCTCAGACAAGAAGTGACTGAAAATGTGGGCAGAGATGCCAATGCATGGGATTGGTTTGAACTAAACTTAGGAAAATGGAGAGCTTGGTTAACTAAACTGGGAATAATGATTGTTGTAGTTGTAGTTATTGGTGGGTTGTTGTTTTGTTGTGTTCTATCTACTTTTAGAACTCTGGTGGCCAATGCTGCTGCTAAACAGATGATAGTGATGCGGAGGGTACCAAAAAAGGACCCATGAGTCATTTGGCTTGATATAATGGATATTCCACAAAAAACAGAAGATCCCAATTCCTCAAGTTAGGATGGAGAAGATGAATGATGAGCCATGCCCTGGGTGTAAGTGCTAGCCTGACCTCTCCCCATGGGTAACTCTCTACAACACATAAAGTGTTTGAGTTGAAGACCTCACATTGTTCCAGGATATGGCTACTGCATATAAAGAGACTGTATGTGTAATGTGTGTTTTTTATATCATGATGATAAGTGATTATTGTATATTCTACATAACCATGACAACCATGGGCAAGCGCAGAACCTATTACATACTCACGCTTCTAAAACACTGTTTGATTTTTAGGGAGACGAGATGTTTTACTCCTTCCTATTCAAATGAGGAGGGAGATGTTTCATCCGGATTCTCCACAAGAGAGTGATTCCAGAATTTAGTCATTGATAAAAAGGTTGTGTGATCTACTTAGATCACTGGATAGGGTAATTGAAAGTACTGGATTGAGTGATTGCTCTCTTGAAGAAGGTAATGAATGTGAGAATGACATGTGAGAATGAATAAGTCTCAGAGGGGAGAAATATACAGAATATTTTAACCACAAAATGTTAACCACAAAATGTGTACTCATATTTGATATTGTTTAATCCCCAATGTTACAGATGTATGGAACCAGTATAGTACAAAATGTGTCATTGTACCCAATATTTCAGTAAAAGGCTTGCTGACTACAACTGTGTGCGTGGGACAGGAACTGTGTGCGTGAGACACTGAGGCCCAAAAGTGACCTATATGACCTTACATATGTACGTGTATCTTGTGCAAGGTGGGAAAACAGAAACAAGCTGTAAATTTAAGTGAGTAAGGCGTCCTTAAACAATAAGATAAGCATATGGGGTAATATAAAAACAGGATACACGTATGGGAATATTGTGTCTTGTTAACAGGATGTAGAAATTTTTCATGTAAATGTATATAAGAATGCACTTCTGAAGAGTTGAGTAGCATTTTCTCTCATAGATCATAGTTCGCATAGAACTGCTCGGCTTGATTCTTGAAAGAATAAAGTCTATAGGCCTCAACTCCCCTGCTCTCCGGAGTGATCTTTGCACCTTTGGTTAATCTTAGTTAATTGCTACAACAATGTCAGTTAGAACTTGCCTTAACTTTTCATAGTGGACAGGAGGCACTCGCCTATAAGGTAAGCGAAAGAGTCGATCATCAGTCAAATGTATACGGTGTGTATATCTTTTGGCTTCACCACAGTCCAATGGGTGTTTGGAGAAGATATCTTGATAATCAGTTAGTAACTGGGTTAGCTTAGACTTACAATCTTCACTGATCTGACTCCAGTCAAGGTTAATGTCACCAAGGCCCAGTTCCAACAGACTTTTGTCAATCTGATTAACAAGACAGGAACTACATGAGGCATCTGACTTGTTTTCCACTGGAGTAACATGTAGGCCCTGGAAAATCTCAAAATCCTCAGATGCAACGCATGGAGACACATCAGCCAGTTTGCAGTTTCTTTTCAGTGTGACCACTTTATTTGCTGGATTTACAACTGTCATAGGCAAACACCTATCACCTTAGAGTGGTGTGACAAGGCATCTGACCAGAATATCTTGGGGCATAGCATAGGAATTGGTCGGCCCAACAATCACTGTGCTGCCAGGTGACATAGGCATGTTAGGTGGTAGATGGCCCCAAACCAAATGTTCATGCTCTGGCAAAAGTACTACTGCCTGAGTGAGTTTGACTGTGCCTATTTTATCAGGGACAGTTTCCCCTTTCCAATGGTCAACACCTGTAAACACTGACAGCAACAGTTGAATGTCTCCATCAAGCTGATGGTCAGATCTAGAAGCAATGTCCCAAAATCACTGCTGCTCTTTAGCTCATGAATCAGGTGTTTGATGATATTTGATCCCAAGATAAGATCATCACGTTGGCCAGGCATGACCAAACATGGGACAACACACTGGATGTCAAAGAACTGGATCTCTAAATCGTAGAAACTCAAAGGCTGGGTATGCTGACAGCCACAACCAACCAAGATAATGTTTTCTTCAGAATATTTTTTCACAGGCAAGATGCCAGCTGAATTGATTTTCTCTTCAGCATTTTTGCTGATTGTACATGCCATGGAACCGGAATCAAGCATTCTATTAAGCTGAACATGGCTATTGACAAGAACAGGAACATAGAAAAGGTCACTGAAAGCTTCAACTTTTTGACTGGACTGAACAATTATCCTGGTCCCCTTAGGAGCACAACCGCAGTTCTCCTCGTATAACAGGGCAAGATAGCATTCTTCATGAAGGGAATTAGCTTCCCTACCAACATCACTCCTTCCCTGACATGGGCTGTCTAGTTCAACTGCTGAGGTGGTCAACTAGCATTAATGCTCCACTGATGTTTTTGATGATTGGTTTGCTGAGGGCAGTTCTTTTTCCAGTGCCCAGGGGGTAAGCACTTCAGACGTCTGTTGTCCTGTCTGCAATGAGTCACTGTAGAATGATCTGAGGATCTACAAACTCTGCATGGTTTACGGAGTCTGAAATGTTGTAGCTTGATGATGAGGGCTGGCATGGCATTGGGTCTGTTGAGTGACAAGCCAGTCTAATAGACTCACTAGGCTTTTCATGCAGTCACTGTCACTGCCAGACTGTGCTAGGGAAGAAGGTGGAACAGATGAGGAGGGGCTAGGTGCAGACATCTCAACAACATTTGGGCTCTGAGTACAAACACTATGCTCTGTTGTATACAAGTTGTGTGACTTTGTGGAGGTTTGAGCTTTTTTCTCTTGCATATGTTCATCAAGCCTCTCTTGTATCTCACAGGCTGACCATTTATCTGCTGATTTGAATATGAAGACGTTTGACATCATACTGATCTCATGACTTGGATCACAAATGCACCGGCCTTGTCTCTCTAAGCATTCCTGTGCAACATCCACTGTCTTGTTCAGCCTGATCCAATACTCCATAGGATTTTCAGTTAGCATTGGTAATGTATTGTATTGTAGAAATCAGCTAGGGGCATACTAGAGTAAGTGATTGTGCTGAAGTGCTGTTTTATAATCAAGTGTGGATTTTCGGTATAGCTGAACAGTAATGGACCGGCACAATTTTTCAGTTATTTCATTGATGAGTGAATCCAAAGCTGGGTTTTGGTTAACTGAATTTGCCATGGTATGGTCTACATACTTTGTGGAAGTCAGGTGTATCAAATGCCCTGCTAGTAGGCCCTGACATTCTAGGTTCTGAAGGTGTTCTGAAATGGCCCCTTCCCCTACCAAATTGGCTTCTTTGGTCATATGACATATAACATTGTCGACCACCTCCTCAACAAAGCTACTAACATCCTCAGCCATGTTTCTGTATTGTATCATTCAATTAACTTCAACTTTAGAAAAATAAACAAACAAAAATTTTGTAAAAAAAAACAGCATAAGCTAATAACAATAATCAATCAGCAGATAAATTGGTTGAAAGTCTGGATTCGCATCGATGCTGTGTGTTTTTCAAAAAAACAGTCCACTGTACTGCATATAGATCAGTTTTTTTGTCCTTGAAAAATACCTAAAACAAGTCACTGCAGCTTCCGACAGCGAAAGAATAGATGTCAATCTTCAGATGGATCCTTAAAAGGTCACGGCACCATTTTAACGGGTCCCACGTGATGAGATGTCAACTCTGTGTTGTGTGTGAAGGACAAATGGTCACCAAACTTCTTTAGCTGGTCAACGGCTCTTTATTCTCTGCACAAATGGGAAATATCTGTTTATAAACATGTATTTTATGGCTTCTCCCATT
Organism: Pangasianodon hypophthalmus; assembly: GCF_027358585.1. Taxonomy (NCBI): domain Eukaryota; kingdom Metazoa; phylum Chordata; class Actinopteri; order Siluriformes; family Pangasiidae; genus Pangasianodon; species Pangasianodon hypophthalmus. Next base: position 21,449,710 of record NC_069727.1, on the reverse strand, counting down.
AACTTCAGTATCTTTGGCTCTGTGAGCCACGAGACAACCTCATCCCAGCTCAGCTTGGCACAAACTCCCATTTTATATGAGAACACTTATCATATATCTTATTGTGAAGGCATCTTTGCTCTACAGCATTTCTTTGCATGTGCCTAAGAATTTTGCACAGTACTGTATATATATATATATATATATATATGCCAGAACAATGACAGTAATCAAGATGGGAAATTTCTGTTTATAAACATGTATTTTGTGGCTTATCCCATTAACTTCATTAAGTTCTGTCGGTGAAACAGTAAATGAGCCATGCTAGCACAAGTAATATAAACGCTGATAAAAATAAATTACCAGCACATCGGTGTAATCCCACATCATTGCAGCTTATGCTAAGACGCATCTAAGAAAAAGTTTGAAATATTATTACCTTTGGTTCTGTGAGCCGTGTGTGTGTGTTTGTGTGTGTGTGCTGGGTTTGCTGAGGGATCATTGCCTTGTCTCAATGACATCATAATGGCTGCATCTCACACACACCGATGACGAGAACCACAGGAGACTATTGGTGGAGTCCCTATATCACCTAACACCTGAATATCATTGTGCGTGCGTGTGTGTGTGTGTGTGTGTCCACACCATGGTAATACCTTCAACAAAGTCACACAGTGACTGTGACACAGTATTTGTTATAAATACTTTTACATCATGTCACTCTGCTCCTGTAACTCTACTCGCCTCGTACCAAAGCTGGTGATAGACTCCTATGATTTCTTCATGGCAGCGGTGAGTGTATTCTTATACTCTAGCATGGCCTAGTGGTTCTCCCTCAACATAAAACACTACAGCACTGAGCTCTGCAACTGATCCAGAATGCCGCTGCATGACTTGTTTTCAACCTTTCTAAGTTCTCCTACACCACCCCATTGCTGTGGTCACTCCACTGATTTCCTGTAGCTGTTGCATCAGACTTAAAAAACTGATGCTCACCTACAAAGCCAAAAAATGGACCAGCACCCACTCACTTTGAAGTACTTATCACACCCCTCTCTGCATCATGCTCCCTCTGAGCCTCAAGCACTTCTCGACCCACCATCTATCAAGATACAATGAAGACCTGCATCAACACTCTTCTGTCTTGCACCCAGATGGAGGAATGAACTTCCTCTAGCTGTCCAAAGAGCTGAGTTCAAACATGTGACTGAGCGCATTGTAACAGATTCAATATTGTCCACTCTTTAAACTATTAATGCATATAAAACAACATATGTGTGACACTCAAAAATGTAGGAAACGACTACAGAAACGTGATCATCTCAAGTTTTTTGGGATGGAATTTTTGGGTGCAATACTTAGGCAATCACAGTTTTTATGGTTTTAATTTATTTATTATATTTTTTCTATACACTGTATTGATTTTTATCCCAAATTCAATATGATGGGCTAATTAGTGTAAATTCATAACATAATGCCTTTAATCCTTCTCTGTGTTGCATTTGTGTCAGTCCTGACCCTGTCGTTTTTAATAAATCTGTCAGCAGTGTTGCAGATTCCTAGACCTGTCCCTGTCCATGGTTACAGATCAGTATGATGAGCTCATCTTTGTGCAGTCTAACAATCAAAACTGAACTGAATCCTTTAAATTATACACTAAAGAGAACTTGGTATCTTGATCTTGAAAACTTGATCTCCAGTTCTCCTTTTTTTTAAGTAGCGCCCCGTCCATCTCTGATTTCCATCCAATCTGTTTTGTAAAGTAGAGAAAGAAGGAGGTGCTGGTTTGCATTAAGTGATCAAGCCTAAAAGAAGATAAATAGCAGCGCTGATTTATCAGATACCGCAGAGCGTCTCTGAAAGACACTGAGAATTAAAAAAAAAAAAAAGCTACAGGGTTACCTCCTTCACATTTCAGGTATGTTTCAACATTCTACTGAATGCTTCAGTTACTTCCTACCACTTCATGGGGAATGTTTTACAGAGCTTAACATGTGAGATCATTTCTAATTTTTAGTATTTTAGTGTTCTTCAGAGCAGGGCTGTACAGAGACGTTTTAGAAACACAGACTATAGCATAAGAATCAGAAGCACTCATGCAGTTATATTAGATAGTCTACTGCTGTGTGATATCTTTTTGCTTACACAGCACTTTTTAAATCTGAGTTTAATATCTTAACCTTTACGTATTAAAATTTTTGAGGGTAAAAACAGGGTAGTTATGATAAATCACATTAAATAACCAATGAACAATCAGTAATGAATTGACTATAGTTCTATAACAGTTACTACAATTTATGAAAAATGCCTAATGTATCAAATATTTAATGTTATTCACTGGAACATTATTGCTGAGTTTAAGCCTGATGTAAGAATATATATTTTCCTCTGGCTGACCTGGGAGTATTAAATAGTCTTAATAATCTTAAATTAGCAGCTGTGAACGTCTGACCAATGCACACAGGACACTGAGGAGTGTTAAGCTGAACTTTCTTATTCACTAATGCATTTTCCAGTGAATACTTTAATAAACAGTTCATTATTAGTTTGGCATTTATGATTTTGTTGCTGTTGTTGTTGTATACCTCATGTTACAAAATGTTACCTCATGCTGTTATTAGGAAAATCTGTACCCAGTCCTGAACATCTGTGATGTTTGGAAATACAAATTTAAATATAAATACAATATTGTAATTGCATAATGTTAATATTAAATGCTAAAATGTTAAATATGCTACACATGTGCAGGTAAGGCATTTTATTTTATTTATAGATATTTAAAAATACACATTTATTTTAAATTATGATTTATTAATTAAAACCTCTACTTCTTTTTTAAAAAACTTCTTTACTTCATGTATTTATACAGGCCTTTTGTTAAAATAAATAAATTAAAACAAAAGCAGAACTGAGAGTTTATAATATTATTTCTAAAAAGTAAAACTTCAGTGTTTATAAATTATCCAGGTCAAATGCCTCAGCCACTCAGGATTATATTTCTGACACTTTATGCTAATGTTAGGACTGGTATTATTATGGCCTTTTTATCTGATAATGAGAGGATTCATGATCTAGATGCGACTCGCTTTCACGCACTTCATCACTTGTTCTCTCTTCTCGAGAGCTCATGCTCTGATTCTCTGTTACAAAAAGTAATGTGTCATTTTGCTGTTATTACCAACAACGACAGTGACACTGAATCCCGTTCTACACAATGCTGCTTGAGGAATGATATACATTCACTAATTACATTATTGATTACAACTCCCCAAATATCATATGTCATATGTAGTGATGAGATGCTTGCAGTTATCAGTTTTACCTGTGATCAGGACTGCTGAGGGATTTTAATCACATTTCTTATTTCTTAGTGAGTTTCCCAGCAACACGTCAGTGATGGAGCAGCATCTGTTCATACTCCTGTTTTTCACAGGTGAGAGAAGTGGGTCTGTGTGTGCATGCTTTAGGTTTTAGGTGAGCTGCTTACTGTGTCTGGTGATTTAAAATGATGGCTTCACTTACTTTACAGAAAGGAGGCACTGTTTAACGTTCATCTTCCTAAACTGGTAGCCCAACTGTCTGATACAGGACAAATCCAGCAACAGGAATTATAATATTTAGGAGAAACAGCACTAAAGATAAATAGTTAAAGAAATATTGAGTTTATGTCGATGTCTTTTTTATAAACAGAAATAAAATTCAGCAATTCATGTTTTGAACTCAAAAAACTGAGAAAAAAGATCTTCAAGAACTTCAATATGAACGTATTAAATTAAAGTAAGGAATATTAAGGGAAAAATTAATTAATTAAATTAAAGAAAAAATTCTTACACAGAGCTAATATTGCATAAAATGTTTAAAAGTCTTATCCACAGGAGTTATCCCTCTCATCCTGTCTGTCCCTCGTAAGTACTATCTGATCCAGCAGGGGAAAACATGGAGTGATGCTCAGGCTTACTGCAGAGCCACACACACTGACCTGGCTATCATCGAAAGTAATGAGGACATGGTCCAACTTCAGAATGAAGCACAGAGACAACTATTCAGTTCCAATGCTTGGATTGGACTGTACAATGACATCAACGGCTGGCGCTGGTCCTTAGGAAATGAGCCACTGGGAAGTATGAGAACGTGGTATACAGGACAGCCTGACAACCAGAATGGAGAGGAACAGTGTATTTTGACAAGTCCGTGGGGTTGGTGGGATCTGTCATGTACAGCTGCATACCCTTTTGTGTGCTTTGATGGTAAGGAACAGCATATGTTTAATATCGGTAGGGAAGGTTGTCTTATTAAAAAAATGTCAACTATGTTATCTCAGTTATAATAGAGACAACAGACAAAACACCTGATCTTTATGAACAGTGCTTATAGATCTTAGATTTAGCTTTATATTGTTACCTGTTTCTCTTTATCTTCTAAGAGACAATATGTTTAACTTATAATTAACTTAAATGGTAATTTAAGGTGTTTTTATTTTTCATTCTCACAGACACTAAAACTGGTGATCAGAGGTATATTTACATCTCTAACAGTAATACATGGTATGAAGCTCAGGCTTACTGCAGAACGTTTTACACTGATCTGGCCAGTGCTAGAGATGCAACAGAAAACTCAGTTATAGCAGGAGTGATCCCTAGCTGGACTTGGTTTGGTCTGTTCAGAGACTCCTGGAAGTGGACAGACCAAACCAACTTCTCTACCATCAGCTGGATGCCTGGAGAACCTGATAATGCCCTGGGGAATGAAGATTGTGGCTATGTAAATAACGCTCAGGCTGCTGATGCACAGTGCTCAGACATAATGCCTTTCTTCTGTTACTCAGGTGAGTTTCATTCAGTCTTGTATTTAAAAAAAAACTGCCTTTAGAATATCTATTGTGTGTTCATGTTTGTATCTGTATGTGTCTGCATTTCTACAGTAATCATGGGAAAACAACAAATTATGAGGGTGAATGTCCGGTCCAATCAGGATGTGAATGATCCTGCAGTAAAGGTGGCCATCTTGGAGCAGGTGGGTCTCCACTTATACTGTACATTCCCTCCTCATTACTGCAGCCAGGACCTGAGTCTTCATCAAGCTCTGACACATACACACTTCTCATAAATCTCACTGTTGGGTTCAGTTTCTGTAGCATTTTTACAGGTTCCACAGGAGAATAATGTCTCTATCCTACATTAATTAGTAATAAAAGTATTATTATGTTCTTCAGTTCAAACAGAAACTGAAGGATCATGGGATGGCAGAGAACATCACAGTGAAATGGAGAGAGCAACCAGATGGAAAAGTGTTTTACAAGAAAAAGTGACTAATACTACAGAAAAAGAAGAAATCTAAGTCTAAATCTAAGTCTCAAATTGAAAATAGCCATTTTTAGGGTGAGTAGTATGTTCAGTCTCGGCAGGGACGGAAAAAGTGCTGAGAAATTGTACTAAAGTGAAAGTATAGATAATGTGGCAGTATCTTACTTAAGTAAAGGTGGAAGTATCAAGCCAAAATTATGGCACTAAATATATTGTTTGGCGTGAGAAAGTCTCTGCAGATGTGTAACAAGACAAGGTTCCTGATAGTTTTTTCCACATTGATAAAGGTTTGATTGGATGCCAAACTGAAATGACTGAGAGAAGAAGAGACCTTTGACATTTGTAATGGGTACTTTGAAAGTCCAAATAAAAATGTAAAATGTATTTATACTCAAATGAAGTATAAATACACCAAAATATTAGTTAATTATATTAAGGAAATACAATTCCTCAAATATTTTCCTCCCTGACTCTGGGAAATTTATTGGGATCTAGTTCAATAGTAAAGGCATAGTAAAGGGGGAAAATAGTTTACAATAAGTTTCTCTTTCAGTTAAGTTTTTCAGTAAGCTGTCTACAATGTCTCTTTACACCAAATGTAGTCTGAGCTCAGATGGTTTTGAGTGTTTAATTTTAGTTTTGCGGATACTATGCTAATGTAGCTAACATGTAATAAAAGTCTGTCTTACTCAAAATGTCTTTTATAGACATTAGTCTGTAATTCATTCCTTTCAGCAAAACAATACAAGCACTTAGCAAATCTTCAGCATTTTCCAAATTCATAAAGAATATTTTCTAAACTTCAGTATGAACAGGCTAAGTAAAAATCACAATAAAAACACTAAAAGGGAAGTAACATTTTATAATTTTTTTCTTGCTATAGAAGCAACAGCAGCATAACACAGGATTAAAAAAATTAAACAAAAAATTAAAATTTTCTAAAATTATTTGAACAGAGTACACTAAACAAAAATCTCTGCATACTAAGTAGTAAGACTAAGTAATGTTCTACTGTACAGATTATGAACCCTAAGAAGTCATGCTCACTTTTAGTTACTTTCTCTACCATAAAAGTACCATAAAAGTACCATAGAAAACTAAGATCATGTTTATTTCTATCCTAAAACCTATTCCTTTCATTTTATCCCACACCTCCCTTGAGTAGTAACAATCCAAAAGAATGTGTTCAAGTGTTTGGTCCACCTCCCACCCAGGCATTAGGCATACAGTTCTCTTAACAAAACTACTCCGTTTCAGCCATTCTACAACAGCCACTAACCAGGATGTGTCTCTGATATTTTCAGTTTTTTTACTCTCTAGATTTTTTAAACACTCTACATTTTACTCATTTGCCAAGTTTCTAAATCCTACTGCTTTCCCATAAATTGATCAGTTATTAATGAATGTATGTTTTTATTTGTTCATTAATCCAATCAATAGTTAGATATTTATATTTGTTACTAAAATCTGCATACATTAGTTTGTAATATGGCACCAAAGCTCCAGAGCAACCCTTTTTTTTTTGTTTCCAATTTGTGATTCATTCAAATTGTCTGGTAATTCTACTCTCGTTAATCTTACACACTGATATTTTAATTTTAATCGGCAAATCTATAGGGTCTAAACCTCCTAATTCCCTCCTTTTGAACAACAGTTTGTTTTTGATGACTTCCTGTTTAGTACCCCATATACAATTACAGCACAATGTATTTATCTTTTTAACCCATTCATCTGTTGGTGGAAAAATACATGATAAGAACATTATTTTTGACAAAATAAAAGACTTCAATAATATATATTCTAGCCCTGTAACTCAGACTATGAGATTTCTACCTGGGGGCTGTGGAGATGGCTTGGGGATCACATATGGGGGGCTGTACTGTACTGTACTGTACTGTAATGGCTTGGGACTGCGATTGCTGTAGTGGCTTTGGGGCTGCAGTTGCCACGAGCAGCTTCGTACTCAGGACTCAATCAGTGGACAGTGGATAGATTTTAACCAGCCAGACTTCTTGAAAAAACTGTGATGAATTTATTGGTTGCACAACTGCACTATTTGTCCATATAGTACACAATAGAAGGGATTTATTTATAATCTCACTATCCGTTGCACCCAGATGAGGATGGGTCCCTTTTGAGTCTGGTTCTTCTCAAGGTTTCTTCCTCATATCATCTCAGGGAGTTTTTCCTCACCACCATCACCTCTGGCTCGCTCATTAGGATAAATTCACATATTTACAATATATTTTTGTGAATCCATTTATTTCTGTAAAGCTGCTTTGTGAGAATGTCCATTGTTAAAAGCGCTATACAAATAAAATTGAATTGAATTGAATATTATTTATTATCTATTAATCTATTATCTTTCATCTTTAATTATTCCCTCTTTTTAGTCCAGTTATAATCATCACATCCTTCGTTGTCTCCTAAACCTTTTTAATGTTGGGTTTCTGGAATATCAGCTATAAATTTCTTTTCAGGATTTCCTATCCAAATGCACTCTTACAACTGTTAAGTGCCGCTCCTGAGACTCGCTTAGTCAATGTAAAATGCTCAAATAGAATGTCTAAATTTTCTTTGGATTTTATAAACACAGTAATATCATCTGCATAAACAGAGATTACAAATCTTTTATGACTCTAGTTTAATTGCCTTTAGCATCTAGTCATTTTTGTAAATTAAAGGACTTATGGCTAAAACGTAGAGAGACGCACTAAGGGGATGCTCTTGTTCGACACCTCACATAACATTCATTTGTACATTAGATCTTGCATACAAACATTTTATCATATTAATCAAATTTTCAGGAAACTTCTACATTCTTAAAACTTCCCAAAAATACTTTCTGAAAATACAACTGAAATCTTTCTCATGTCAGCGCTGGATTCAGTACCGGATTCCAATTCCCAGAACACCTTGTGGCCTACAAACATGATCACCACAGACTCTGTTTCCCAGCACCCACCAGCACTCTCACGTTCACATTTGAATTATGTCACAATTTATGTGTCCACAAAAAGGAAACACAACTGCAAATGCAATGCACAATAACTCAAATAATTTATAAAATATCCTCCTTTTCCTCATATAAATATTAACTATTCTTAGTTTTTGATTTTTATAATGACAGTCTACTACCAGTACTCGCCCAGGTATTATTTCTCTTGTCGTAATAATTTCAACAAGTCTTTAAAGAATTTCAAGTCTTTAAAGAATATTCCAACCCCATCAGCACGGTCTTCTCCGACAGAAATTACCGCATGTCCATATTTTTATCACATTGTCCAGATGTCTTTTACTCATCAGTCTTAATTCTTGTGCACATATAATAGACATTTTCTTTCCAGTTTTTTTCTGATTGAATCTCTCAAACATTTATGGATGTAATATTTGACATTTTTCTTTATATTAAAGAAACATGAGAAGAAATTGACTGAAAAGTCATTCTTTAGTCTTTTTTGCATTGTCCATGTTAGAAGGAGAAGTTATTTTACATCATTTCTTTTTAATATCTTTCATTTAATGTCTGTGAGTATGAGAGTCTTGTCACAGTCCTTGGATTGATGATTAAAGTTATGTCTTGTTTTTTCCTTAGTTTTATTTTAGCTCGTCTGACTCCATATCAGAAGCCAAACTGATCCACTGGTTTATATACAGGTTGTAAGGTCTCACAAAATCTTGAGAGATATTGTTCTACATCTGCAATCAAAAAACTTAAACTATGATGTACCCAATTTTTTTGGTGAAACATTTTTACACTTAAAAATACTGAGTAAATTTTAAAGCTGTGAAATCATTGAAATATACCTTATGAATTGAGTAAATGTAAGTAAAAATTTAATGAATAACTACATTTGGTACCATGACAAAAAATTTAGTAGATATAATTAAAATCCTGAGTCAATGCAATAGTAACCCTGAGTCAAAACCACTAATAAAAATGAGTAGATATAATTGAAGAGCTATGAACATTGTTTTTTTTTTTTTTTTTTATTAATTTTACAGGTAACAGTCTGTATTTGGTTTTTTTTTTTTACAGAATTTCCCTTTTTTCCATTAAACAATGACATGCCTGTTGTTTCACAGATCTTTGCTGTGATTTAAGGTTTTACCATTAAAATTACAGGTAATTAATTATAATTTAAGGTTACATCAATATTATGTATTTTAAAGGTAATTTATAGTATTTTACAGTATAGTATTTTTATATAGTAATTAAGTAACATTTTACAGATTTGTCTTGTTAGTGCTAAAGAAATGAATGTAAAGTTACAGAAATTGTTTTCCTTACAGAGTTTATGTTTTTTTTTTAAGGTTAATTAATAGTATTTGTGCAGACATAAAAGTAATTTACTGGAAATTAAGCATTGCTTAATGCAGCATCAGCATGGCACTAATCTTTTAATCTTATGTTAAAAGATTTTGCTCTTTATGAATGCCATTTTTTTTCCTTAATAATGTCCCTTTTTTACTCAATATGGAAGCTGGAAGTTATTGTAGTACTACAGGGCCGTGTTCATGGAATCCACATTGGTAGTGTTAAGGTTGTTAGATATCTGCTAGAGTTAAAATAAATGATAGTGATATAATATATTAGTGATAAATGGTAGTGTATACTGTATTTCAGTCTGTATTATCACGTGCTGCTCACTTCATTGCTATGAGCTACACTGTAGAGACGGATACAGTAATCCATATTTTATAATACAAAGGTTGAGTAGTTAAGAAACCACCAGTTTTCCTTCTCACAACTCCTCTATTTTTTCCAGTTCATCTATTGTTGGCTTGTCTGCATAACTGAGATGAATTTTGAATCTAGCCTCAAATATTTTTGTGTAATATGTTCTCCAAAAAAACTTTGAAACTGCAGAGACAGTTGGCTATGGAGTACTGAGAAGGGGAATGGGAAAGACACCCACTGGAATCACTTCTATATTGATCTAGCACAAATCACTGTTCAATTTGGTAGTGCGTGGATTTTGCACAGATCCAGAAGTCAACTCAGTAACATCTTTCTGCACTTGTATTTCTGCTCAACAACTGCTTTGACAATTTTGTTTGACTTATGTGAGACAAATGTGCAAATAAGCAGTACAGACAGTTTAGTGAAAAGATTTGGAATATGTACAAGCCAAAACATTTTCCTTGTAAGACTAGGTTCAAAATGACTGAAATCAGTCACATCAACTAAAGCCCAAAGTACACTTCAGTCTGACACAGAATACAGCCTTAGAAGTCTTACCGTTGCTTCTTATTTTCTGGAACAGTGCTGCTTTCATCTGGAGTGCTGTTGCCCAGCGTCTCATTTCGCTTGTAGTTATCAACTCTGACTGAAGTTGTTTTGTTAAAGAATCATGGCCACTTCCAATGACTTCATCTTCTATCATGTCTTTTAAAGACTTTGGATATTCTAGGACCATCTTCCGTGCGACTTCATTTAGGTGCTTCTTTGACTTTTTTTGGAAATGACAAGGATTTCAGCTGCAATTATGCAAATCATTTCCAGTCAGTATCAGATGGAGAGGAGATGAGTTGTGCAAGTGATCTTTGAGAAGTAACGGAGGTGCTTGGACTTTATTTAATGTGCTGCATATATCTTTGTGTATGCTGTAGAGTGCCAAAGGAATGAGTCCTAAAACCCAGAAACGAGTTAGCGTTTTTGCACTTGCATTGGCCTGAATGCCTGAAATAAGGTCTGTGGTTAACACAAGCGCAAGAAATTTTCACATTTTATTCTACCACATAAAATACATCAGCAATACCCCTCTCGTGATTTTTTAAAGCTTTTACGTGTCTTGAAAGAGGCGGTTGCTAACAAGTGGCTAAATGGGACTATAGAGGTTTTCAGGGACAGTAATTGTCATCATGCCAAACAGGAAAACTCATCAACTACACATATAACAAACGGAATTTTCTCCAAAATAATGCAATATGGACACACTTCCAAAAATGTTGGGGGCAGATTCATCCCCAAAAAGAGCCCAGTGGATCCTCATCAGGGAACATGACAATACATCACCCCAGAGGCACTCTACAGGCTCTCTATTGATAAATATGGGATGTTCACTGGTTTCTATGTGTTAGATATTGATTATTATGATAAATCTTATGGTTGTTATGGGTTCTGCACTGTAATTATGGTCTATCCTGTGATTGCTATTGGCAATCAAAAAGCAGCCACCAAGTAACACCTGAACCACTAGTAAATGCTTAGCAATCACCTTGTAACAACTTAGCAACTAATTCTACTTCTAGCAAGCTTTAACATTTTTCACAGTGTCACCCAGCCCATTGTGCTATATGCTAGTGAAGTGTGGGGTCCACTCAGTCATCATAGCTATACCCGTTGGGAAAAAACACCCAACACAATCTGTCCATGCAGAATTCTGCAGATACATTTTACATGTGCACAGAAAAACACCAACAAATGTATGTAGAGCAGAATTAGGCAGATACCCAATGATAATCATCATTCAAAAGAGAACACACTTTAAATCCAGCCTCCTAGACACCCTCCAGTCTAAACCCAAGAGCTAGCCAACAAAAGAGTCCCTATGTAAGCTGCTCCTGAGACTAACTGTCCCTCTCAGACACACTATGACCAGTCTCACAAAAGCACTGCTTTCTAAACACCAATCAGAGTAGCCTAAACCAAATTATAATGCAATGTGCAGAAACCTATTTGGAAACTTGGAAAGAAGAAATTAAAAGCCAAAGAAGACTAGAATGTTATCGGCCTTAAAAAATGATTATGAATCTGCAGAATATCTCACTGCTGTCAGAGCTAAAAAGCAGAGACAGATCCTAATCCAAGTATAGGATCAGTGACCACAAACTGGCAATCGAAAAAGAAAGACACAAAAAATCATGGCATCCAGAAGAAAACATCAATATGCGAGCAGTGTTCGACAGCATGCATATGCTACGCTGTACATACGTAATCAATACATCAATCTTAATGTTATATTAATGTTTATATTACTGTCACTGTGTACTGTCCAATTATTTGGACAAAATTTTATTTTGATGCTTTGGAAACACGGTTTATCTAAACTTTCATGCCAATAAAGCCCTGTTGAATTGAACTGAATTGAATTGACCTATACTGAAGCAGCACTGTTGATTAGAAATCACCCGCGTTCTTCAGGAAATGTACATTTACACTTTGAACTAAACATTCAAATAAATGGTCAGGTTATACTTTATCCTTGGCTATTTACTTGAGCTCCTTTATATTCAATTTTTTTTTTCAATTCACTTTTATTTGTATAGCGCTTTTAATAAAGAACATTGTCTCAAAGCAGCTTTACAGAACATAAGAAACAAAAAACATGCAAACAGAAACAAAAACATGCAAACAGTCCTAGATGTTAGACAGAATTATCCCTAGTGAGCAAGCCTGAGGCGACTGAGGCGACTGAGGCGACTGTGGCAAGGAAAAACTCCCTTAGATGATATGAGGAAGAAACCTTGAGAGGAACCAGACTCAAAAGGGAACCCATCCTCATCTGGGTGAAAATGGAGAGTGTGATATGAACAATGTCCTTTCTGTATTTATTTATAGTCACGTAGGTTGTTGTCTTCCTCAAAGTCCTCAAAGTCCACATAGGGTTGGCAGCATTGCTTTGAACGCTCAAATCCTCACGAAGCAGAAACCGGCTAGAGCAGGTCCATCTCTGGATGCCTCAGGATCCTCATCTGGCCTCGTCTGCTGGAGCTGGCACAATCTCTGTGTGCCTCGGGGATGGGTAGAAGAAGGGAAACAAGTGGAAAAGGAATTAGCGTAGCTGCTGTTCATAATATTAGTAAGCCCTAAGTCATAATTTGCAATTAATCCGATGTACTGAAGCACAAGGTTATGGTGTGTGTTAAGTGTTAAGTGTATGCCTGGCTAAAGATATATGTCTTTAATCTATGCTTGAACTGGGAGACTGTGTCTGAGCCCCGAACACTGTCAGGAAGGCTATTCCAAAGGTTAGGGCTAAATACGAAAACGCTCTACCCGCTTTTGTAGACTTTGATATTCTGGGAACGACCAGAAGTCTGGAGTTTTGAGATCTTAAGGAGCGTGGTGGATTGTGATGTGTTAGAAGACTGGCTAGATACAGTACATGGGAGCTAAACCATTTAGGGCCTTGTATGTAAGTAGTGCTAGTTTATAATCAATTCTAAACTTAACAGGTAGCCAGTGCAGGGATGATGATATTGGGGTTATGTGATCATTTTTTCTTGACCTAGTAAGAACTCTGGCGGCTGCATTCTGGACTAACTGTAGCTTGTTTACATGAAGATGCAGGACAACCACCGAGCAATGCATTACAATAGTCCAGTCTGGAGGTCATGAATGCATGAACTAGCTTTTCTGCATCAGATACAGATAAAATGTTCCTAAGCTTGGCAGTGTTTCTAAGGCGGAAGAAGGCTGTTTTAGAAATATTGGAAATATGATTTTCAAAAGACAAGTTGCTGTCTAATATTACGCCCAAGTCTTTGACTGTCGAGCTAGTAGTAATAGAACATCCTTCTAAATGCAAGTTGAATGGTAAGAGCTTTTGTGTACTGGTTTTTGGACCAATAAGTAATATTTCTGTCTTGTCAGGATTTAGTAACAGAAAATTATCAGTCATCCAATCTTTTATATCTTTAACACACTCAGTTAATCTAGACAATTTATTTATTTCATCTGGTTTTGATGAGATGTATAACTGGGTATCGTCAGCATAACAATGGAAACTAATCCCATGTCTTCTAATGATGTTACCCAAGGTAAGCATGTAAACTGAGAACAGCAGAGGTCCTAAAACTGATCCTTGTGGAACACCATATTTCACTGGCATTACACTGGATAGTTCTCCATTTAAATCTACAAAATGGTATAGATCAGACAGGTAGGATCTAAACCATTTTAATGCCTGTCCCTGAATACCTATGTGATTTTGTAAGCGATCTACGAGAATGTTATGATCTATAGTGTCGAATGCAGCACTAAGATCAAGTAAGACTAATATTGAGATGCAGCCTTGGTCCGAAGCTAAAAACAAGTCATTTGTGATTTTTACTAGAGCAGATTCTGTGCTATGATGGGGCCTGAAACCTGACTGAAATTCTTCAAGGATATTGTTTTCCTGTAAGAAGCAGCATAATTGAGCAGACACACCCTTTTCTAATATTTTAGATATAAACGGAAGGTTTGAAATTGGTCTGTAATTTGATAATTCATTAGGGTCTAGTTTAGGTTTCTTAAGAAGAGGCTTAATAACTGCTAACTTGAGAGGTTTTGGGACGTGACCTAAATATAACGAGGAATTAATAATGTTGAGAAGAGGCTCTCCAGCTTTATGTATCACTTCTTTCAGCAATCTAGTTGGGATTGGATCTAACAAACACGTTGTTGAATTAGCCGTGCTGACAAGTTTATAAAGCTCTTCCTGTCCTATACCTATAAAGCATTTTAGCACTAAATGTGGAGCTTTAGGCTGGATTAGATCACAGGATGCTGTCAAAGGTTGAACATCCAGTATTTTGTTCCTGATACTATCAATTTTTTCTGTGAAGAAATTCATAAAATCCTCACTACTAAACTGTAATGGAATACTCTCTTCAGATATCTGATGTTTTGTTATTCTAGCCACTGTACTAAATAAGAATCTGGGATTGTTTTGGTTTATTGCTATCAGTTTGCTCAGACGCTCAGCCCTAGCAGCTTTTAGAGCCTGTCTATAGCTAGACATACTGTCTTTATACGCAGTTCTAAAAACTTCTAATTTAGTTTTTCTCCACTTTCGCTCGAGGTTACGGGTTGCTCTCTTGAGGCCGTGAGTATGACTATTGTGCCATGGTGCAGGTGTTTTATCTCTGACCTTTTTTGATTGGATGGGGGCAACAGTGTCTAGTGCGCTGGTGAAAATAGTGCCTATGCTGTTAGTCATTTCATCTAGATCATCTGCATTTAGGGGTCTAGTGAGAAATTGAGACAGATCCGGCAGATTACATGTGAATCTGTCTTTAGTGGTCGGAATAATATTTCTACCGAGTCGATAACGTGGAGGGACATGGCTAATATGTTCTACAGGTGATGGTCTGTGATATCATCGCTTTGAGGTAGAATATCTATATCAGTGACATCTCTTCCATGTGATATAATTAAATCTAGAGTATGATTAAAATGATGAGTTGGTCTAGTAATGTTTTGTTTAACCCCAAATGAATTTAATAAGTCCATAAATGAGAGTCTTAAGTCGTTATTAGCATTGTCAACATGAATATTAAAGTCTCCTACAATCAACACTTTGTTGTAATTAATCAGCAGGTCTGAGAGTAAATGTGCAGACTCTTTAAGAAAATCAACGTACGGTCCTGGGGGTCTATATACGGTGGCCAGAGCAAGATACAGTAGGGATTTTTTATGTATGTTGGTGAGTGCAACATTGAGGACAAGCACTTCAAATGAGTTAAACCTGGGTCCTGTTTTCTGAGTAACAGTAAGAAAATTGTTATAGATAGTTGCAACACCACCTCCACGACCAGTCTGATGGGGCTCATGCTTATAGGAATATCCTGACGGAGTAGACTCATTCAGACCAATGTATTCATTTGGTCTAAGCCAGGTTTCAGTAAGGCAGAGTGCATCAAGACTATAATCTGAGATCATTTCATTAACAATAAGTGCTTTCCGTGTAAGGGATCTAATGTTGAGAAGCCCAAACTTTAGAAATTGTTTTTGTTTCATTATTTGGCCTTTTTCAGGTTTAATGGTGATTAGATTGTTTCGAAAACTTTCAGTGAATTTACTCTTTGGTCTCGCTATTCGGGGAACAGACACAGTATCTATAAGACGAGCTATGTGAGCACTTGGTGAGTTGAACAGTAACTATTATGATTGTGATCTGAGGTATGGCTTACCAGTCAGATGGTGCGTAGTGTCCTGGAAATGTTGTCCGAGAGAACCGCTGCTCCAACTCTGCTTGGGTGCAGGCCATCAAAACGGTAGAGCCTAGGACGCTGCCAGAAAATATTCCAGTTATCAACAAAGGGTAATTTCTGGTCTTGACACCATGACTGTAACCATTCATTAAAAGCAAATAGCCTATTGAAGCTCTCGATTCCTCGCTGGAACGTGGGAAGTGGTCCTGACACGATGTTCCTCATCGTGGGCGATGTTCTGCGTACCTTCTCCATCAGGCTTCTGAAGTCCTTCTTCAGGATCTCCGTCTGCCTCAACCTGGTGTCGTTTGTGCCAGCATGGAGGACCACAGCTCCAATGTTCTTCTTATTCAGGATCGCGGGTACCTGTGCAGGTACCTGTGCATTGAGAACACGAGCACTAGGAAAACAGCGAGTGTGCACCTTACCTTTAGCCGTGGTAGCACGGACGTGGCGGACGATGGAGTCTCCGATGATCACCGCGTCGCATTCCATCTCGCGAAGGGGAGCGAAGCAGTTCTGGGTCTAGAGCGGTTCTATAGTCAACAAAAGAAATTTCAACAAAAGAAATGCTGGAATCACCACAGGCCTATTTCATTTCTGGGCATCAAAAGTACAATAATTGTCCTGGAATCTGTTTGTTTTAAACAATATCTATTTAAACCAGTAGTAGCCTAATATGTCTTTTATATATGTATATATATATATATATATATATATATATATATATATATATATATATATATATATATATATACATACATATGTAGTGTATATAAATATAATGATAGTGTATATAAATATAATGATAATATAGTCATTTGTTGCCTATTCAAAGAAAGATTTGTGCATTCTGACAAAGATCAGAATATTTCCACAGGATAATTGAAACAGCATTATTCTAATTTCCACTCCATAAAACAATTTAATATTCAAACTTTTATTCAACAACACACTTTATTCAGAGGCATTTATTTGTGTGTGTGCACGCGCATGTCCATCATGCAATCAGACTGCTTCATCCCGCCCATAACGACCGATGTTGGATGTATCGTATTTGCTGAGACAGCAATGAGTGGTCACATGTTTGACAGGTCTGATGAATGACAGATGGCTGGCAGAGCCGCCTCCACTCAGCGGCTGTGGCGGTAGCGTGAGCAGGTATTCCGGGTCGTTCCTGTGGGAGCTGAGGGCCACGCTGCTGGAGCCGATTGTGAGATTAACAGCGGTGTGAAGAGCAGCCGTAAGCAGGAGCACTGCCATGCTGAGAGCGACGGTGAGAGAATTTCCTCTGCTCCAGTGGAAATGTGCAGTCATGGTGTCCGTCCGTCCATTTGGAACTGTGTGGGAAGAATAGCTTGCCTTTTCAGCGAGCCTGCTTTTCCGCAACACGCCAGCCCACCCCAGCTCAGGGAAGAGTCTGCTAACACATGCAAACGATATTTTCAATGTAATACTTTGTGGCTGCACTTTTGTGTTGTCAAGTTGTCTTGAAGCTAATGTTAGCATTCCTCTGATAAATTGCTACTGTAATGTTAGTTATCGTTATCTAACGAGTAATAGAGAAGCAGGATCAGTCGCATTTTGACCGGAAGTGGCGGATTATCACTAAAAATGTCTTTAATATGGATTAATTTCTCACAAAAACGCAGCATATTGCTTCAGAAGACCTTGTTTGATCAACTGAACTCGTGTGGATTATTTTCATGAAGCCTTTATCAGCTGTTTGGACTCTCAAAGTCAATACCCATGCACCTGCACTCTTTATATTTACAAGTTCAGAGTTTCTTCTAAAAATCTTTGTATTCTGATGAAAGAAACTCATCTACATCTTGGATGGGCTGAGGGAGAGTAAACTTGCAGCAGATCATCGGATCGTTGGTTATTGAAATTGATGCACCGATCCAGATTGATGGACCGTTACACCCCTAGGCAGTAATATGATGTAGCTAGGCCAGATAAATAACATTTCTTCCTATAAATTTAGCTAAAATTACATAGCAGCCAAAAAAGCGTAAAGCTGAACCATTCCTGTTCAGCTTCCAGACCTTCTGCTAGGGCTAACCCTTCCTTTTCAACCATCATTAGAACCGAAACCCTTCCCTTTCAACCCTCATTAGAACCAAAACCCTTCCCTTTCAACTCACATTAGAACCGAAACCCTTCCCCATTCAACTCTCATTAGAACCGAAACCGTTCCCCATTCAACTCTCATTAGAACCAAAACCCTTCCCCTTTCAACTCTCATTAGAACCGAAACCCTTCCCCATTCAACCCTCATTAGAACCGAAACCCTTCCCCATTCAACCCTCATTAGAACCAAAACCCTTCCCTTTCAATACTCATTAGAACCGAAACCCTTCCCCATTCAACCCTCATTAGAAACAAAACCCTTCCCCATTCAACCCTCATTAGAACCGAAACCCTTCCCCATTCAACCCTCATTAAAACCAAAACCCTTCCCCATTCAACCCTCATTAGAACCAAAACCCTTCCCCTTTCAACTCTCATTAGAACCGAAACCCTTCCCCATTCAACTCTCATTAGAACCAAAACCCTTCCCCTTTCGACTCTCATTAGAACCGAAACCCTTCCCCATTCAACCATCATTAGAACCAAAACCATTCCCCTTTCAACCCTCATTAGAACCAAAACCCTTCCCTTTCAACCATCATTAGAACCGAAACCCTTCCCCATTCAACTCTCATTAGAACCGAAACCCTTCCCCATTCAACTCTCATTAGAACCGAAACCCTTCCCCATTCAACTCTCATTAGAACCGAAACCCTTCCCCATTCAACTCTCATTAGAACCGAAACCCTTCCCCTTTCAACTCTCATTAGAACCGAAACCCTTCCCCTTTCAACTCTCATTAGAACCGAAACCCTTCCCTTTCAATACTCATTAGAACCGAAACCGTTCCCCATTCAACCCTCATTAAAAACAAAACCCTTTCCCATTCAACTCTCATTAGAACCGAAACCCTTCCCCTTTCAACTCTCATTAGAACCGAAACCCTTCCCCTTTCAACTCTCATTAGAACCGAAACCCTTCCCTTTCAATACTCATTAGAACCGAAACCGTTCCCCATTCAACCCTCATTAAAAACAAAACCCTTTCCCATTCAACTCTCATTAGAACCGAAACCCTTCCCCATTCAACCATAATTAGAAACAAAACCCTTCCCCATTCAACCCTCATTAGAACCGAAACCCTTCCCCTTTCAACCCTCATTAGAACCGAAAGCCTTCCCTTTCAACCCTCATTAGAACCAAAACCCTTCCCTTTCAACCCTCATTAGAACCGAAACCCTTCCCAATTCAACAATCATTAGAACCGAAACCCTTCCCTTTCAACCCTCATTAGAACCGAAACCCTTCCCCATTCAACCCTCATTAGAACCAAAACCCTTCCCCTTTCAACCCTCATTAGAACTGAAACCCTTCCCTTTCAACCCTCATTAGAACCAAAACCCTTCCCTTTCAACCCTCATTAGAACCGAAACCCTTCCCCATTCAACCCTCATTAGAACCAAAACCCTTCCCCTTTCAACTCTCATTAGAACCGAAACCCTTCCCTTTCAACCCTCATTAGAACCAAAACCCTTCCCTTTCAACCCTCATTAGAACCGAAACCCTTCCCCTTTCAACCCTCATTAGAACCGAAACCCTTCCCCATTCAACCCTCATTAGAAACAAAACCCTTCCCCATTCAACCCTCATTAGAACCGAAACCCTTCCCCATTCAACCATCATTAGAACCGAAACCCTTCCCCATTCAACCCTCATTAGAACCAAAACCCTTCCCCATTCAACCCTCATTAGAACCGAAACCCTTCCCCTTTCAACTCTCATTAGAACCAAAACCCTTCCCCATTCAACTCTCATTAGAACCAAAACCCTTCCCCATTCAACCCTCATTAGAACCGAAACCCTTCCCTTTCAACCATCATTAGAACTGAAACCCTTCCCCATTCAACCCTCATTAGAAACAAAACCCTTCCCCATTCAACCCTCATTAGAACTGAAACCCTTCCCTTTCAACCCTCATTAAAACCGAAACCCTTCCCCATTCAACCCTCATTAGAACCGAAACCGTTCCCTTTCAACCCTCATTAGAACCGAAACCCTTCCCAATTCAACTCTCATTAGAACCAAAACCCTTCCCCATTCAACTCTCATTAGAACTGAAACCCTTCCCCATTCAACCCTCATTAGAACCAAAACCCTTCCCATTCAACACTCATTAGAACCAAAACCTTCCCCTTTCAACTCTCATTAGAACCGAAACCCTTCCCCATTCAACCCTCATTAGAACCAAAACCCTTCCCCTTTCAACTCTCATTAGAACCGAAACACTTCGCCATTCAACCCTCATTAGAACCACATCTCTTCCCTTTCAACCCTCATTAGAACCGAAACCCTTCCCCATTCAACCATCATTAGAACCAAAACCCTTCCCCTTTCAACCCTCATTAGAACCTAAACCCTTCCCCATTCAACCCTCATTAGAACCGAAACCCTTCCCCATTCAACCCTCATTAAAACCAAAACCCTTCCCCATTCAACCCTCATTAGAACCGAAACCCTTCCCTTTCAACTCTCATTAGAACCGAAACCCTTCCCCATTCAACTCTCATTAGAACCAAAACCCTTCCCCTTTCAACTCTCATTAGAACTGAAACCCTTCCCTTTCGACCATCATTAGAACCGAAACCCTTCCCCATTCAACCATCATTAGAACCAAAACCATTCCCCTTTCAACCCTCATTAGAACCAAAACCCTTCCCTTTCAAACATCATTAGAACCGAAACCCTTCCCCATTCAACTCTCATTAGAACCGAAACCCTTCCCCATTCAACTCTCATTAGAACCAAAACCTTCCCCTTTCAACTCTCATTAGAACCGAAACCCTTCCCCATTCAACCCTCATTAGAACCGAAACCCTTTCCCATTCAACCCTCATTAGAACCGAAACCCTTCCCTTTCAATACTCATTAAAACCGAAACCCTTCCCCATTCAACCCTCATTAAAAACAAAACCCTTCCCCATTCAACCCTCATTAGAACCGAAACCCTTCCCCATTCAACCCTCATTAGAACCAAAACCCTTCCCCTTTCAACCCTCATTAGAACCGAAACCCTTCCCCATTGAACCCTCATTAGAACCGAATCCCTTCCCTTTCAACCATCATTAGAACCGAAACCCTTCCCCATTCAACCATCATTAGAACCGAAACCCTTCCCCTTTCAACTCTCATTAGAACCAAAACCCTTCCCCATTCAACTCTCATTAGACCCGAAACCCTTCCCTTTCAACCCTCATTAGAACCAAAACCCTTCCCCTTTCAACCCTCATTAGAACCAAAACCCTTCCCCTTTCAACCCTCATTAGAAACAAAACCCTTCCCTTTGAACCCTCATTAGAACCAAAACCCTTCCCCATTCAACAATCATTAGAACCGAAACCCTTCCCTTTCAACCCTCATTAGAACCGAAACCCTTCCCCATTCAACCCTCATTAGAACTGAAACCCTTCCCTTTCAACCCTCATTAGAACCAAAACCCTTCCCTTTCAACCCTCATTAGAACCGAGACCCTTCCCCTTTCAACCCTCATTAGAACCGAAACCCTTCCCCATTCAACCCTCATTAGAAACAAAACCCTTCCCCATTCAACCCTCATTAGAACCGAAACCCTTCCCCATTCAACCCTCATTAGAACCGAAACCCTTCCCGATTCAACCAACCGAAACCCTTCCCCATTCAACCCTCATTAGAACCGAAACCCTTCCCCTTTCAACTCTCATTAGAACCAAAACCCTTCCCCATTCAACTCTCATTAGAACCAAAACCCTTCCCCATTCAACCCTCATTAGAACCGAAACCCTTCCCTTTCAACCCTCATTAGTACCGAAACCCTTCCCCATTCGACCCTCATTAGAAACAAAACCCTTCCCCATTCAACCCTCATTAGAACTGAAACCCTTCCCTTTCAACCCTCATTAAAACCGAAACCCTTCCCCTTTCAACCCTCATTAGAACCGAAACCCTTCCCTTTCAACCCTCATTAGAACCGAAACCCTTCCCCATTCAACCCTCATTAGAACCAAAACCCTTCCCCATTCAACTCTCATTAGAACTGAAACCCTTCCCCATTCAACCCTCATTAGAACCAAAACCCTTCCCATTCAACTCTCATTAGAACCAAAACCCTTCCCCTTTCAACTCTCATTAGAACCGAAACCCTTCCCCATTCAACCCTCATTAGAACCAAAACCCTTCCCCTTTCAACTCTCATTAGAACTGAAACCCTTCCCTTTCGACCATCATTAGAACCGAAACCCTTCCCCATTCAACCATCATTAGAACCAAAACCATTCCCCTTTCAACCCTCATTAGAACCAAAACCCTTCCCTTTCAACCATCATTAGAACCGAAACCCTTCCCCATTCAACTCTCATTAGAACCGAAACCCTTCCCCATTCAACTCTCATTAGAACCGAAACCCTTCCCCATTCAACCCTCATTAGAACCGAAACCCTTCCCGATTCAACCAACCGAAACCCTTCCCCATTCAACCCTCATTAGAACCGAAACCCTTCCCCTTTCAACTCTCATTAGAACCAAAACCCTTCCCCATTCAACTCTCATTAGAACCAAAACCCTTCCCCATTCAACCCTCATTAGAACCGAAACCCTTCCCTTTCAACCCTCATTAGTACCGAAACCCTTCCCCATTCGACCCTCATTAGAAACAAAACCCTTCCCCATTCAACCCTCATTAGAACTGAAACCCTTCCCTTTCAACCCTCATTAAAACCGAAACCCTTCCCCATTCAACCCTCATTAGAACCAAAACCCTTCCCCTTTCAACTCTCATTAGAACCGAAACCCTTCCCCATTCAACCCTCATTAGAACCAAAACCCTTCCCCTTTCAACTCTCATTAGAACTGAAACCCTTCCCTTTCGACCATCATTAGAACCGAAACCCTTCCCCATTCAACCATCATTAGAACCAAAACCATTCCCCTTTCAACCCTCATTAGAACCAAAACCCTTCCCTTTCAACCATCATTAGAACCGAAACCCTTCCCCATTCAACTCTCATTAGAACCGAAACCCTTCCCCATTCAACTCTCATTAGAACCAAAACCCTTCCCCTTTCAACTCTCATTAGAACCGAAACCCTTCCCCATTCAACCCTCATTAGAACCGAAACCCTTCCCCATTCAACCCTCATTAGAACCGAAACCCTTCCCTTTCAATACTCATTAAAACCGAAACCCTTCCCCATTCAACCCTCATTAAAAACAAAACCCTTCCCCATTCAACCCTCATTAGAACCGAAACCCTTCCCCATTCAACCCTCATTAGAACCGAAACCCTTCCCCATTCAACCCTCATTAGAACCAAAACCCTTCCCCTTTCAACCCTCATTAGAACCGAAACCCTTCCCCATTGAACCCTCATTAGAACCGAATCCCTTCCCTTTCAACCATCATTAGAACCGAAACCCTTCCCCATTCAACCATCATTAGAAACGAAACCCTTCCCCTTTCAACTCTCATTAGAACCAAAACCCTTCCCCATTCAACTCTCATTAGACCCGAAACCCTTCCCTTTCAACCCTCGTTAGAACCAAAACCCTTCCCCTTTCAACCCTCATTAGAACCAAAACCCTTCCCCTTTCAACCCTCATTAGAAACAAAACCCTTCCCTTTGAACCCTCATTAGAACCAAAACCCTTCCCCATTCAACAATCATTAGAACCGAAACCCTTCCTTTTCAACCCTCATTAGAACCGAAACCCTTCCCCATTCAACCCTCATTAGAACTGAAACCCTTCCCTTTCAACCCTCATTAGAACCAAAACCCTTCCCTTTCAACCCTCATTAGAACCGAAACCCTTCCCCTTTCAACTCTCATTAGAACCGAAACCCTTCCCCATTCAACCCTCATTAGAAACAAAACCCTTTCCCCATTCAACCCTCATTAGAACCGAAACCCTTCCCCATTCAACCCTCATTAGAACCGAAACCCTTCCCCATTCAACCATCATTAGAACCGAAACCCTTCCCCATTCAACCCTCATTAGAACCGAAACCCTTCCCCTTTCAACTCTCATTAGAACCGAAACCCTTCCCCATTCAACCCTCATTAGAACCAAAACCCTTCCCCATTCAACTCTCATTAGAACCAAAACCCTTCCCCATTCAACCCTCATTAGAACCGAAACCCTTCCCTTTCAACCCTCATTAGTACCGAAACCCTTCCCCATTCGACCCTCATTAGAAACAAAACCCTTCCCCATTCAACCCTCATTAGAACTGAAACCCTTCCCTTTCAACCCTCATTAAAACCGAAACCCTTCCCCATTCAACCCTCATTAGAACCAAAACCCTTCCCCTTTCAACCCTCATTAGAACCGAAACCCTTCCCTTTCAACCCTCATTAGAACCGAAACCCTTCCCCATTCAACCCTCATTAGAACCAAAACCCTTCCCCATTCAACTCTCATTAGAACTGAAACCCTTCCCCATTCAACCCTCATTAGAACCAAAACCCTTCCCATTCAACCCTCATTAGAACCAAAACCCTTCCCCTTTCAACTCTCATTAGAACCGAAACCCTTCCCCATTCAACCCTCATTAGAACCAAAACCCTTCCCCTTTCAACTCTCATTAGAACCGAAACCCTTCCCCATTCAACCCTCATTAGAACCAAATCCCCTCCCTTTCAACCCTCATTAGAACCGAAACCCTTCCCCATTCAACCATCATTAGAACCAAAACCCTTCCCCTTTCAACCCTCATTAGAACGTAAACCCTTCCCTTTCAACCCTCATTAGAACTGAAACCCTTCCCTTTCTCCTCTCATTAGAACTGAAACCCTTCCCCATTCAACCCTCATTAGAACCGAAACCCTTCCCTTTCAACCCTCATTAAAACCGAAACCCTTCCCCATTCAACCCTCATTAGAACCAAAACCCTTCCCCTTTCAACCCTCATTAGAACCGAAACCCTTCCCTTTCAACCCTCATTAGAACCGAAACCCTTCCCCATTCAACCCTCATTAGAACCAAAACCCTTCCCCATTCAACTCTCATTAGAACTGAAACCCTTCCCCATTCAACCCTCATTAGAACCAAAACCCTTCCCATTCAACCCTCATTAGAACCAAAACCCTTCCCCTTTCAACTCTCATTAGAACCGAAACCCTTCCCCATTCAACCCTCATTAGAACCAAAACCCTTCCCCTTTCAACTCTCATTAGAACTGAAACCCTTCCCTTTCGACCATCATTAGAACCGAAACCCTTCCCCATTCAACCATCATTAGAACCAAAACCCTTCCCCTTTCAACCCTCATTAGAACCAAAACCCTTCCCTTTCAACCATCATTAGAACCGAAACCCTTCCCCATTCAACTCTCATTAGAACCGAAACCCTTCCCATTCAACTCTCATTAGAACCGAAACCCTTCCCCATTCAACTCTCATTAGAACCAAAACCCTTCCCCTTTCAACTCTCATTAGAACCGAAACCCTTCCCCCATTCAACCCTCATTAGAACCGAAACCCTTCCCCATTCAACCCTCATTAGAACCGAAACCCTTCCCTTTCAATACTCATTAAAACCGAAACCCTTCCCCATTCAACCCTCATTAAAAACAAAACCCTTCCCCATTCAACCCTCATTAGAACCGAAACCCTTCCCCATTCAACCCTCATTAGAACCGAAACCCTTCCCCATTCAACCCTCATTAGAACCAAAACCCTTCCCCTTTCAACCCTCATTAGAACCGAAACCCTTCCCCATTCAACCCTCATTAGAACCGAAACCCTTCCCCATTCAACCCTCATTAGAACCGAAACCCTTCCCCATTCAACCCTCATTAGAACCAAAACCCTTCCCCTTTCAACCCTCATTAGAACCGAAACCCTTCCCCATTGAACCCTCATTAGAACCGAATCCCTTCCCTTTCAACCATCATTAGAACCGAAACCCTTCCCCATTCAACCATCATTAGAACCGAAACCCTTCCCCTTTCAACTCTCATTAGAACCAAAACCCTTCCCCATTCAACTCTCATTAGACCCGAAACCCTTCCCTTTCAACCCTCATTAGAACCAAAACCCTTCCCCTTTCAACCCTCATTAGAACCAAAACCCTTCCCCTTTCAACCCTCATTAGAAACAAAACCCTTCCCTTTGAACCCTCATTAGAACCAAAACCCTTCCCCATTCAACAATCATTAGAACCGAAACCCTTCCCTTTCAACCCTCATTAGAACCGAAACCCTTCCCCATTCAACCCTCATTAGAACTGAAACCCTTCCCTTTCAACCCTCATTAGAACCAAAACCCTTCCCTTTCAACCCTCATTAGAACCGAAACCCTTCCCTTTCAACCCTCATTAAAACCGAAACCCTTCCCCATTCAACCCTCATTAGAACCAAAACCCTTCCCCTTTCAACTCTCATTAGAACTGAAACCCTTCCCTTTCAACCCTCATTAGAACTGAAACCCTTCCCTTTCAACCCTCATTAGAACCGAAACCCTTCCCTTTCAACCCTCATTAGAACCGAAACCCTTCCCCTTTCAACTCTCATTAGAACCAAAACCCTTCCCCTTTCAACCATCATTAGAACCGAAACCCTTCCCCATTCAACCCTCATTAGAACCAAAACCCTTCCCCTTTCAACTCTCATTAGAAACCGAAACCCTTCCCCATTCAACCATCATTAGAAACGAAACCCTTCCCTTTCAACCCTCATTAGAACCGAAACCCTTCCCCATTCAACCCTCATTACAAGCAAAACCCTTCCCCTTTCAACCCTCATTAGAACCGAAACCCTTCCCCATTCAACCCTCACTAGAACCAAAACCCTTCCCCTTTCAACTCTCATTAGAAACCGAAACCCTTCCCCATTCAACCATCATTAGAAACGAAACCCTTCCCTTTCAACCCTCATTAGAACCAAAACCCTTCCCCATTCAACCCTCACTAGAACCAAAACCCTTCCCCTTTCAACCCTCATTAGAACCGAAACCCTTCCCCATTCAACCCTCATTAGAAACAAAACCCTTCCCCATTCAACCCTCATTAGAACCGAAACCCTTCCCCATTCAACCCTCATTAGAACCGAAACCCTTCCCGATTCAACCAACCGAAACCCTTCCCCATTCAACCCTCATTAGAACCGAAACCCTTCCCCTTTCAACTCTCATTAGAACCAAAACCCTTCCCCATTCAACTCTCATTAGAACCAAAACCCTTCCCCATTCAACCCTCATTAGAACCGAAACCCTTCCCTTTCAACCCTCATTAGTACCGAAACCCTTCCCCATTCGACCCTCATTAGAAACAAAACCCTTCCCCATTCAACCCTCATTAGAACTGAAACCCTTCCCTTTCAACCCTCATTAAAACCGAAACCCTTCCCCTTTCAACCCTCATTAGAACCGAAACCCTTCCCTTTCAACCCTCATTAGAACCGAAACCCTTCCCCATTCAACCCTCATTAGAACCAAAACCCTTCCCCATTCAACTCTCATTAGAACTGAAACCCTTCCCCATTCAACCCTCATTAGAACCAAAACCCTTCCCATTCAACTCTCATTAGAACCAAAACCCTTCCCCTTTCAACTCTCATTAGAACCGAAACCCTTCCCCATTCAACCCTCATTAGAACCAAAACCCTTCCCCTTTCAACTCTCATTAGAACTGAAACCCTTCCCTTTCGACCATCATTAGAACCGAAACCCTTCCCCATTCAACCATCATTAGAACCAAAACCATTCCCCTTTCAACCCTCATTAGAACCAAAACCCTTCCCTTTCAACCATCATTAGAACCGAAACCCTTCCCCATTCAACTCTCATTAGAACCGAAAACCTTCCCCATTCAACTCTCATTAGAACCGAAACCCTTCCCCATTCAACCCTCATTAGAACCGAAACCCTTCCCGATTCAACCAACCGAAACCCTTCCCCATTCAACCCTCATTAGAACCGAAACCCTTCCCCTTTCAACTCTCATTAGAACCAAAACCCTTCCCCATTCAACTCTCATTAGAACCAAAACCCTTCCCCATTCAACCCTCATTAGAACCGAAACCCTTCCCTTTCAACCCTCATTAGTACCGAAACCCTTCCCCATTCGACCCTCATTAGAAACAAAACCCTTCCCCATTCAACCCTCATTAGAACTGAAACCCTTCCCTTTCAACCCTCATTAAAACCGAAACCCTTCCCCATTCAACCCTCATTAGAACCAAAACCCTTCCCCTTTCAACTCTCATTAGAACCGAAACCCTTCCCCATTCAACCCTCATTAGAACCAAAACCCTTCCCCTTTCAACTCTCATTAGAACTGAAACCCTTCCCTTTCGACCATCATTAGAACCGAAACCCTTCCCCATTCAACCATCATTAGAACCAAAACCATTCCCCTTTCAACCCTCATTAGAACCAAAACCCTTCCCTTTCAACCATCATTAGAACCGAAACCCTTCCCCATTCAACTCTCATTAGAACCGAAACCCTTCCCCATTCAACTCTCATTAGAACCAAAACCCTTCCCCTTTCAACTCTCATTAGAACCGAAACCCTTCCCCATTCAACCCTCATTAGAACCGAAACCCTTCCCCATTCAACCCTCATTAGAACCGAAACCCTTCCCTTTCAATACTCATTAAAACCGAAACCCTTCCCCATTCAACCCTCATTAAAAACAAAACCCTTCCCCATTCAACCCTCATTAGAACCGAAACCCTTCCCCATTCAACCCTCATTAGAACCGAAACCCTTCCCCATTCAACCCTCATTAGAACCAAAACCCTTCCCCTTTCAACCCTCATTAGAACCGAAACCCTTCCCCATTGAACCCTCATTAGAACCGAATCCCTTCCCTTTCAACCATCATTAGAACCGAAACCCTTCCCCATTCAACCATCATTAGAAACGAAACCCTTCCCCTTTCAACTCTCATTAGAACCAAAACCCTTCCCCATTCAACTCTCATTAGACCCGAAACCCTTCCCTTTCAACCCTCGTTAGAACCAAAACCCTTCCCCTTTCAACCCTCATTAGAACCAAAACCCTTCCCCTTTCAACCCTCATTAGAAACAAAACCCTTCCCTTTGAACCCTCATTAGAACCAAAACCCTTCCCCATTCAACAATCATTAGAACCGAAACCCTCCTTTTCAACCCTCATTAGAACCGAAACCCTTCCCCATTCAACCCTCATTAGAACTGAAACCCTTCCCTTTCAACCCTCATTAGAACCAAAACCCTTCCCTTTCAACCCTCATTAGAACCGAAACCCTTCCCCTTTCAACTCTCATTAGAACCGAAACCCTTCCCCATTCAACCCTCATTAGAAACAAAACCCTTCCCCATTCAACCCTCATTAGAACCGAAACCCTTCCCCATTCAACCCTCATTAGAACCGAAACCCTTCCCCATTCAACCATCATTAGAACCGAAACCCTTCCCCATTCAACCCTCATTAGAACCGAAACCCTTCCCCTTTCAACTCTCATTAGAACCGAAACCCTTCCCCATTCAACCCTCATTAGAACCAAAACCCTTCCCCATTCAACTCTCATTAGAACCAAAACCCTTCCCCATTCAACCCTCATTAGAACCGAAACCCTTCCCTTCAACCCTCATTAGTACCGAAACCCTTCCCCATTCGACCCTCATTAGAAACAAAACCCTTCCCCATTCAACCCTCATTAGAACTGAAACCCTTCCCTTTCAACCCTCATTAAAACCGAAACCCTTCCCCATTCAACCCTCATTAGAACCAAAACCCTTCCCCTTTCAACCCTCATTAGAACCGAAACCCTTCCCTTTCAACCCTCATTAGAACCGAAACCCTTCCCCATTCAACCCTCATTAGAACCAAAACCCTTCCCCATTCAACTCTCATTAGAACTGAAACCCTTCCCCATTCAACCCTCATTAGAACCAAAACCCTTCCCATTCAACCCTCATTAGAACCAAAACCCTTCCCCTTTCAACTCTCATTAGAACCGAAACCCTTCCCCATTCAACCCTCATTAGAACCAAAACCCTTCCCCTTTCAACTCTCATTAGAACCGAAACCCTTCCCCATTCAACCCTCATTAGAACCAAATCCCCTCCCTTTCAACCCTCATTAGAACCGAAACCCTTCCCCATTCAACCATCATTAGAACCAAAACCCTTCCCCTTTCAACCCTCATTAGAACGTAAACCCTTCCCTTTCAACCCTCATTAGAACTGAAACCCTTCCCTTTCTCCTCTCATTAGAACTGAAACCCTTCCCCATTCAACCCTCATTAGAACCGAAACCCTTCCCTTTCAACCCTCATTAAAACCGAAACCCTTCCCCATTCAACCCTCATTAGAACCAAAACCCTTCCCCTTTCAACCCTCATTAGAACCGAAACCCTTCCCTTTCAACCCTCATTAGAACCGAAACCCTTCCCCATTCAACCCTCATTAGAACCAAAACCCTTCCCCATTCAACTCTCATTAGAACTGAAACCCTTCCCCATTCAACCCTCATTAGAACCAAAACCCTTCCCATTCAACCCTCATTAGAACCAAAACCCTTCCCCTTTCAACTCTCATTAGAACCGAAACCCTTCCCCATTCAACCCTCATTAGAACCAAAACCCTTCCCCTTTCAACTCTCATTAGAACTGAAACCCTTCCCTTTCGACCATCATTAGAACCGAAACCCTTCCCCATTCAACCATCATTAGAACCAAAACCCTTCCCCTTTCAACCCTCATTAGAACCAAAACCCTTCCCTTTCAACCATCATTAGAACCGAAACCCTTCCCCATTCAACTCTCATTAGAACCGAAACCCTTCCCCATTCAACTCTCATTAGAACCGAAACCCTTCCCCATTCAACTCTCATTAGAACCAAAACCCTTCCCCTTTCAACTCTCATTAGAACCGAAACCCTTCCCCATTCAACCCTCATTAGAACCGAAACCCTTCCCCATTCAACCCTCATTAGAACCGAAACCCTTCCCTTTCAATACTCATTAAAACCGAAACCCTTCCCCATTCAACCCTCATTAAAAACAAAACCCTTCCCCATTCAACCCTCATTAGAACCGAAACCCTTCCCCATTCAACCCTCATTAGAACCGAAACCCTTCCCCATTCAACCCTCATTAGAACCAAAACCCTTCCCCTTTCAACCCTCATTAGAACCGAAACCCTTCCCCATTGAACCCTCATTAGAACCGAATCCCTTCCCTTTCAACCATCATTAGAACCGAAACCCTTCCCCATTCAACCATCATTAGAACCGAAACCCTTCCCCTTTCAACTCTCATTAGAACCAAAACCCTTCCCCATTCAACTCTCATTAGACCCGAAACCCTTCCCTTTCAACCCTCATTAGAACCAAAACCCTTCCCCTTTCAACCCTCATTAGAACCAAAACCCTTCCCCTTTCAACCCTCATTAGAAACAAAACCCTTCCCTTTGAACCCTCATTAGAACCAAAACCCTTCCCCATTCAACAATCATTAGAACCGAAACCCTTCCCTTTCAACCCTCATTAGAACCGAAACCCTTCCCCATTCAACCCTCATTAGAACTGAAACCCTTCCCTTTCAACCCTCATTAGAACCAAAACCCTTCCCTTTCAACCCTCATTAGAACCGAAACCCTTCCCTTTCAACCCTCATTAAAACCGAAACCCTTCCCCATTCAACCCTCATTAGAACCAAAACCCTTCCCCTTTCAACTCTCATTAGAACTGAAACCCTTCCCTTTCAACCCTCATTAGAACTGAAACCCTTCCCTTTCAACCCTCATTAGAACCGAAACCCTTCCCTTTCAACCCTCATTAGAACCGAAACCCTTCCCCTTTCAACTCTCATTAGAACCAAAACCCTTCCCCTTTCAACCATCATTAGAACCGAAACCCTTCCCCATTCAACCCTCATTAGAACCAAAACCCTTCCCCTTTCAACTCTCATTAGAAACCGAAACCCTTCCCCATTCAACCATCATTAGAAACGAAACCCTTCCCTTTCAACCCTCATTAGAACCGAAACCCTTCCCCATTCAACCCTCATTACAAGCAAAACCCTTCCCCTTTCAACCCTCATTAGAACCGAAACCCTTCCCCATTCAACCCTCACTAGAACCAAAACCCTTCCCCTTTCAACTCTCATTAGAAACCGAAACCCTTCCCCATTCAACCATCATTAGAAACGAAACCCTTCCCTTTCAACCCTCATTAGAACCAAAACCCTTCCCCATTCAACCCTCACTAGAACCAAAACCCTTCCCCTTTCAACTCTCATTAGAAACCGAAACCCTTCCCCATTCAACCATCATTAGAAACGAAACCCTTCCCTTTCAACCCTCATTAGAACCAAAACCCTTCCCCATTCAACCCTCACTAGAACCAAAACCCTTCCCCTTTCAACTCTCATTAGAAACCGAAACCCTTCCCCATTCAACCATCATTAGAAACGAAACTCTTCCCTTTCAACCCTCATTAGAACCGAAACCATTCCCCATTCAACCCTCATTACAAGCAAAACCCTTCCCCTTTCAACCATCATTAGAACCAAAACCCTTCCCCATTCAACCCTCACTAGAACCAAAACCCTTCCCCTTTCAACTCTCATTAGAAACCGAAACCCTTCCCCATTCAACCATCATTAGAAACGAAACCCTTCCCTTTCAACCCTCATTAGAACCGAAACCCTTCCCCATTCAACCCTCATTACAAGCAAAACCCTTCCCCTTTCAACCCTCATTAGAACTGAAACCCTTCCCTTTCAACCCTCATTAGAAACAAAACCCTTCCCTTTCAACCCTCATTAGAACCAAAACCCTTCCCCTTTCAACTCTCATTAGAACTGAAACCCTTCCCCTTTCAACTCTCATTAGAACTGAAGCCCTTCCCTTTCAACCCTCATTAGAACTGAAACCCTTCCCTTTCAACCCTCATTAGAACTGAAACCCTTCCCTTTCAACTCTCATTAGAACTGAAACCCTTCCCCATTCAACCCTCATTAGAACCGAAACCCTTCCCTTTCAACCCTCATTAAAACCGAAACCCTTCCCCATTCAACCATCATTAGAACCAAAACCCTTCCCCTTCCCCTTTCAACTCTCATTAGAACTGAAACCCTTCCCTTTCAACCCTCATTAGAACTGAAACCCTTCCCTTTCAATACTCATTAGAACCGAAACCCTTCCCTTTCAACCCTCATTAGAACTGAAACCCTTCCCTTTCAACCCTCATTAGAACTGAAACCCTTCCCCATTCAACCCTCATTAGAACTCAATTTCTGGTTGAGGTTTTGCATTGTGTCTGTCGACCATATGCTGTTATGTGTGAAAGTAATACACACTAAAATCACAGTCTGATGACATCTTCATTACATTGTCTTCAGGCCTTTTATCTGTGACCTGCACTCATCGCTGGGCAAGGTCTCATACCTTTGATTTATTAACATTGGACTGGGCCACTTCCCTTGAAGTGATATTGAACTTTGTTGAAGTTTGGGTTGTGGAGTTTGGTGGCCATGACATAAGTCCAAATACTAATAGTTGTCATCAGCTGCTCCTGTGCTTCACAAATGTGGAACAAGAGTATAGCCTCCAAATACACATTCATTGCATTGGGGAAAAAGGTCTCAAAATCACTCTTATTGCACAAATGGGCAAAAGGCAGATTTTTCTAGTATATGTTACAAAGACTCCTGTAATCATGTCAAATTAGGCCATGTTTTGAATTGTGACATGCCCCCTGCTAGTGCAAAGACATTACAGTCTCCGTACACAGATGGTACAAAGGAGCCATAAAATGCAACACTTTGACAGATTACTTTTACGCTGCTTAAATGTGACTTTTGGACTGTCAAACTGTTGGTACCCACTCACTTGCATTTTATGGCTCAACAGATCTGGGGTATCTTCCTAAAAATCTCCAAAAGTGATCTGCTGAAGAAAGAAAAACATAGAGAATTTTTATTTTTGGGTGAACTATTCCTTGAAAATGTCTGATTATGTAAATATTACAGGAATTTCTCTTTGAATGTAGCTACTTATTAAAGGAATAGTTTGGTATTTTGAACTCTGGGCCCAAAAAAACAAAATACGAGTAGCAGAACAAAATGTAACCGTATTTGCAATATATCAAGATTAACGATGTCTGTGACAGACATCATCACCGATGTTCATACCCGTGTGTAGCTGCTGTCGTCTGAGCAGCGCACGCAGTCCACATTGAGCGCCGCAGAGGCACAGATGAGCGAGTGTACTGCGTTTGCTTTCCTATAATATCCTCTCTCACAAGTAGCATTGAAAACTTTGATTAATTGTAGTGAATTGGTACTTTCGGATGCTTTGGTGAAACATTAAAAATGTTCCAACGCTACTTTGGAACTTTACTGCTGAGAGTGAGGACATGTAACTGTATGAGAGTGCTCAGTTCACTCGCTTATCTCTGCCTCTGCTGTGTGCGCTCGACTGCTGTCTGCTGGCTCGGCATTCCTGCACATGCGTGTCAGCCAAATAAAAGGGAGCGCAATCATGATCAAAACAAAATCATATTTGTAACGCAAGTAACAACACAACTGTAACTGTAATACTGAAAAAAAAATAAAGACTAGTCCCCTACATTACATTACAGCACGAAAAGTCAATCTGATTATTGTAACTTAAAAACTAACTTAAGAGTAAATAATGCATTTTGATTTTATAATGCCTTGGTGGTCAGCTATAGTGTCCTATTGTCGCTGTTGTTATTTAATAGTGAAGTTAACAGTTTCATGAAAATAGTAAAGACTTAAATCATCAGTCCCACTTTACTGTGCTTGGAAATTAGATCTACTAAAAATACAGGTATCGGCATTGGCGAGTACCAAAAAGTAAGTATCAGTATTTGTACTCGGTCTCTAAAAAATGGTATCTGTGCATCCCTAGTTACCATGCCTGGATTTTTTTTAAACTCTCAAAGTTTATGCATGCATCCTTCAACACATGCACATGAAAAATGGGATTTTCCGAAACAAAGTCCACTTTTCCACAGCTTTCCCTGTTATTTGTCCATCAGAATGAAGCCTCTCAGATTGGCCCTGGTTTTTGGGAAGAGTCAATCTATCCAAAAGGAAAGCGTGCTAAAGCATTCCTAACCTCCTGCACACTAGCAAGTTTTTCCTTATGCAAGGCCCATAACACCAATTTCAAGACATGAGGAACTCCTTCTAGAAAATCATGCATAACGTCCGGTGAGAATGCTTTTGTCACACTGAAATTGGGCGACTCATTAAAAGCACAAAGACCTGTTAATCCATACAAAAAGCTTATGGCAGGATCTTCTGCCACATACTGGAAATGATAGTTGTGAGTCTCGGGTGTCCGTAGGACTCAATCCTCCTCATGTGTTTTAAGAGAAAGAGCTTTATAATGGCATAAGCATTACCTGCAGACCTGCCTGCTGCTGAATGAACAGCTGAAACTGGCAAGAGCATTGGCCGAGAGATTATCAGCAGATGCTGTTACATGTGCGCCTCGAACATGAGCTCTTTGCCTTCCCACAGCAGTTCTATACCTTCACTTTGCAATTTCTGAAGATCAGAAATAAGTGGTTTCACAATTTTTTTGTACTCCATATTGTTTTAAAACTCTGTTTCACAAGCAACAGAAGATGAATGTGCTCCAGACTGGCCCTGTACTTAGAGTGAACAGGGCCTTTCGCACCGCTTTATTTCCAGAACTAAATTTACAATACTAAAGTATTGGGCGATTTTGCGTGAACTATTTCTCAGTACCATTTAAAGGGTTGCATTCGCACCGACAGCGGGCACTAGGAAGTGACGTGAGCCGGTCGTCAGCGATGTCATTTGTGCTCGGCGTTCAACAACGGAAACGAAGAACAACGTAAACAACCGGAGGATGGAGGACGCTGTGATCGGAGCTGTGTTGCACTTCATCGTCCGACCATCTATAGCTGTTCTCCATACTTATGAAATAAATTGACACTACAGTAAGTTTACACGGTGTTTTAAATCATGGCAGGTGAGGGGTTAGGGATCTTCCAGATCCAATTGGATTTGCAACTTCAAACATGTCATTTGTATAAATGAATTCTGAAAAAGTGGTCTTCACAATCCAAATCGAGTTTCTATAAATTGCAACATCACTGTAGTCTGTTAATGATTCATCATGAGTAACCCTTCTTTCAAAAATATGCTCTAATGTTGACTGATCACTTCCAATTAATTTCAGTATGTCCAATAGTGGAATATACTAGAAGGAGTCCTTTTTTCCCTGAGAGTCAATGCCAGAGCATACTCAACAGGTTCATTCAAATTCAGTTTTTCAGCAGAGTACCTATCAAGTTTATGAGTACTGCTTACAACACGGAAGGTCGGAATCACTCATAAAAAATCCAGTTTTCTTTTTTGTCAAGGTTTAAATCAATGGAAAGGTTTCATGGATGTTAAAGGTTCTTCACAGAACGTCTCCAGGTTACGTATGTAACCATGGTTCCCCGAGGGAACGAGACGCTGCGTCACGAAACGCTATGGGAACGCCCCCGCGTGACCGCGCTCTGAATCACGTGTCTAATCCGTCCAATGGATGGGCGAGACGTCACGGGCGGGGTGACGTAGCGACCCGGAAGCATAAAAGCCCGAGCGGCGAGCCCCGCGCTAGCTTACTGGAAAATGAAGCAAGCGCCGCAGGGACGCCGGAAGTGTGGCACCGAGACGCAGCGTCTCGTTCCCTCGGGGAACCATGGTTACATACGTAACCTGGAGACGTTCCCCTTCAGGAACTCGAGCTGCGTCACGAAACGCTATGGGAACGAGTATACCCACACCGCCAGACTTACAAGTCCCTGCCTCCAGGAGGAGGCAAGCCTAAGGCACAAGGACAGAGGAGCCGGGAGTGGCTCGGGTATCTAGGTCATAAAACCTGGCAAAGGTCAGGGGCGTGGACCATCCCGCCATGTTGCAGATGTCCTGTAAGGACACACCTGCCAGAAAGGCCTTAGAGGCCGCCACCGCTCGGGTAGAGTGAGCCTTGACCCCCAGGGGACTGGGGAGACCAGAGGACTCGAAAGCCAGAGAAATGGATTCTACAATCCACCGGCTGAGGGTCTGCTTAGAAGCAGGAAAACCCCTCTTAGGGGGACCAAAGCAAACAAGCAACTGGTCCGCCTTTCTCCACAGGGCAGTTCTGTGGACGTACGCGTCCAGTGCTCGCACTGGACACGTACAATTGAGCTTCCGATGGTCGGGCTCCCTAAAGGGAGGAGGACAGAAAGCCTGCAGCACGACCGGCCGTGGTGCCGAGGAGGGGACTTTCGGTACGTACCCCGCTCGGGGGTACAAGAATGCTTTGGCCAAACCAGGCGCAAAGTCTAAATAGGAAGGGGCCACCGAGAGGGCCTGAAGATCCCCCACTCTCCTAAGAGAGGAAATTGCCAAGAGAAAGGCAGTTTTCAATGTCAGAAGACGGTCCGAAATCTCCTCTATGGGCTCGAAAGGGGGTTTGCAGAGAGCCTCTAAAACCACGGCCAGGTCCCACGAGGGGACCCGAGATCGAGCTGGAGGTCTGATCCTCAGCGCACCGCGGAGGAAACGTGTCACCCAGGGGTGCCTGCCCACTGACTGGCCATCGAGAGGGGCGTGGCAGGCCGCAATAGCCGCCACGTACACCTTCAGGGTGGAGTGGGTCAGTCCCGCGGAGAGGCGGGCCTGCAAGAACTCCAGCACTGTACCAACTGGGCAGTGAACAGGGTCAAGCCGGCGGTCTCCGCACCAGGAAGTGAAAAGTTTCCACTTCAGGGCGTACAGTTTCCTCGTAGAGGGAGCTCTGGACTGGAGGATGGTCTCCACAACCTCGGTTGAGAGACCGGAAGCGCGGAGTTGTGCCCCCTCAGAGGCCACACCCACAGCTTCCACAGCTCCGGGCGGGGGTGAAGATGGCCCCCCGCCTGTGAGAGGAGATCCCTCCTGATCGGAATCTCCCATGGGGAGCCGTCTAGGAGGGAAATCAGGTCCGAGAACCATACTCGGCCCGGCCAGAACGGGGCTACTAACAGTAGATGAATTCCGTCCCGGCGCACTCTCTCCAGAACTCCCGGGAGCAGAGCGACCGGAGGAAAGGCGTACAGACGCAGCCTCGGCCACGGCTGTACCATGGCATCCAGTCCAAGAGGAGCTGGATGAATCAGAGAGAACCAAAGGGGACAGTGCGACGTCTCCTGCGTCGCAAACAGATCCACCTGGGCTCTGCCGAACATACGCCATATGAGCTCCACCACCTCGGGGTGGAGTCTCCATTCCCCGGGCACCGGTCCCTGCCTCGACAGGGCGTCCGCTCCCACGTTGAGATGACCAGGGATGTAGGCCGCTCTCAATGAGAGGAGGTTCCCTTGGGACCACACAAGGATCTGGAGCGCCAGCCTGTAAAGGGGGCGCGAACGCAGACCTCCCTGGCAGTTGATGTAAGAGACCACCGTCGTGTTGTCGGTGCGCACCAACACGTGGCGGCCTCTTAGGTCTGGGAGAAAGTGTTTCAGAGCTAGAAACACGGCCAGCATCTCCAGGCGGTTGATGTGCCAAGTGAGATGGCGGCCGCTCCACAGACCACGGGCAGGACGGCCACTCATGACCGCTCCCCATCCGGTGAGGGACGCATCCGTCGCTAACACTACGCGGCGACCAGGAGCTCCCAGGACCGGGCCCTGAGACAAGAACCCAGGTTCTCTCCACACAGCTAAGGCACGGCGGCATCGTCGCGTGACCTTGATCATGCGGAGCGGGTTTCCTCTGTTTCGGAAAAACCCCCTGGTCTTGACCCACCACTGTAGGGGTCTCATGTGCAGCAGGCCAAACGGTATCACGTTGGACGCAGCTGCCAATAGGCCCAGCAGTCTCTGAAACTGCTTTACAGTGAGTGACCGGCCTACTTTCACTCTCGCGACCGCTGTGAGGACCGACTCGATCCGAGCAGGAGACAAATGTGCCTGCATCGTGGTCGAATCCCACACGACGCCTAGATAAGCGGTTCTCTGAGCTGGAGAAAGCACGCTTTTCTCGGCGTTTAGTCTTAACCCCAGTTCCTTCATATGGGCGAGAACGGCATCTCGATGCCGAGCCGCCATCTGCTCTGAATGAGCTAAAATCAACCAGTCGTCGATATAGTTCAGTATGCGGATGCCCTGTAGTCGCATAGGAGCCAGGGCAGCATCCACGCACTTCGTGAAGGTGCGGGGTGAGAGTGCTAGGCCGAAGGGAAGAACCCGATACTGGTAAGCTTCGCCCCCGAAAGCGAACCTCAGGAACTTCCTGTGCGGGGGAAGGATGGAGATGTGGAAATACGCATCTTTTAGGTCGATCGTGACGAACCAGTCCTCGGACCTGATCTGAGACACGACCTGAGTGACCGTAAGCATCCTGAACTTCAGTCGAGCGACTGAGAGGTTCAATTGCCGCAAGTCCAAAATGGGACGCAGCCCTCCCCCCTTCTTGGGAACAATGAAGTACCGGCTGTAGAACCCTGACTCCCTGTCGTGAGGAGGGACCACCTCGATGGCCTCCTTCCTCAGGAGAGTACGTACTTCCTGCTCCAATACCAGAGCCTGCTCGGGACCCACCACAGTGGGAAGAACCCCAGAAAAACGAGGTGGAGGCAAGCCGAACTGAATTCGGTAGCCTCTTTCTACAGTACGCAGGACCCAATGAGACACATTCGGCAGAAGTTTCCACGCTGCCAGAAAGCTCACTAAGGGAATCAGTCTCTCGAGACTGACCTCTGGTGTAATAGAAGCGGTTAGCTGGGTGCCCTGAGGCGGCGAACCGACATGGGGGAAATGAGCTAACCGCTGCGAAGGCCTCAGGAGAGGCCGCGAGCCTCCCAGACCCGCTACGTTGCCGGGCGAGAACTGGGAGAGGCGCTCGCCGGAGACCGCTGCGCCCTGAAGCACCATAGGTGGCAGGGTTGGCAGATCGACCTCCTGAGGGCACTGGGGGGACCCGGGCACCGTAAGATGAGGTGTACGCCGCGTCGCCCCAGAGGGGCCCGCCCTCGGAAGCCCTGGGCCAAAACCATCAGGGCTTCTTAGCCGCGGCCCTTCTGGACATGAGGACGGTCCTCAGATCCCGCCTCGGGGGAGCACGGGAGGCGACGCTCTGCTTTTGGGCCTCCCTGTAGGAGGGGGCCGTACACGGAGGGGGCTGCCCCTGCCCGGCAGCCCCACGAGCTAGAGAGCGACGGGGGAGGAACCGCTGGAACGCCGCCGCCTGAGCACGGGCCTGCTGGTATCTCTCGACGACGGAGTCTACCGCGTCGCCAAACAGGCCCGAGGGAGTAAGCGGGGCGTCCATGAGCACGACCCTGTCCTTCTCTTTCATATCGGACAGGGTCAGCCAGAGATGCCTCTCCGCCGCCACCAGGACTGCCATAGACCGACCGATAGCACGGGCGGTCTCCTTGGTGGCGCGGAGGGACAGATCAGCGGCCCGCCTGAGCTCAGCTACCTGCTCAGACGTACTCTCCCCCTGCTCATCCAGCTCTGTAAGCAGGTCAGCCTGGTACGCCTGTAACACCGCCATGGTGTGCAGACACGCACCGGCCTGACCTGCTGCCGTGTACGCCTTGCCTACCAGCGCTGAGGTGGTCCGCAGCGGCTTGGTAGGCAACGCCGGAGCCTTCAGGGACGATGCAGCAGCAGGGGACAGATAGCTGGCTAGCGTCTGTTCAACCCTGGGCATCGCCCTGTAACCGGAGTAGTCCAGCCCCGCCACATTAGCGTAATGGGAAGACGTGGGGCTGAACAACCGGGCCGAAAAAGGCCTATTCCAGGACCTCGACACCTCAGTGTGGAGGTCCGGAAAAAAGGGCAGGCTCCGGGGCGGAGGTGGCGGCCTACTGCGCAAAAAACGCTCCTCCAGTCTAGAGCCCTGAGGCTCAGGCCGTGACTCAGCGGGCCAGTCAATGCTAAGCTTAGCGACTGCCCGTGCAACCACCTCGAGCAGCTCCCCGTATTGAGGAGACTGCGGCTCAGGGTCGACGCTCTCCACATCGACCTCCTCGGAGGACGATAGGTGGAGCGCCGAGTCCGCTCCCCGGGGGGAAGAAACCGCAGAGCGTGCTTCCGAGCCCAGGGAGGGGGCAGAGGACCTGGAGGGTGAGGAAGGAGAAAGGGACGGGCCCGTCTCCATTCCCTCCGCCAGGTCCATCTGCGAGCCCCACGAGCGCAACCGCCGCTCTGCCTCGGCAGAAGCGGGGCCGGCACCGCGAGGCACGCTAGTGAGGGCTCCCTCCTCAAAGAGAGCCCAGCGGGAGCGGAGAGTGCGGTCACGCGGGGGCGTTCCCATAGCGTTTCGTGACGCAGCTCGAGTTCCTGAAGGGGAACCATACACTCCAACAAAGAACCATTTAAAAACCTTTATTTTTATCTCTATCATTCTGCCTGCAACAGTTTGCTCCACTTCATAATCAAT
Source organism: Pangasianodon hypophthalmus (assembly GCF_027358585.1). Taxonomy (NCBI): domain Eukaryota; kingdom Metazoa; phylum Chordata; class Actinopteri; order Siluriformes; family Pangasiidae; genus Pangasianodon; species Pangasianodon hypophthalmus. Next base: position 21,408,004 of record NC_069727.1, on the reverse strand, counting down.
TTTCAATTACGTTTTGTAGAGAATTAAAGTTTGCATGCGTATAACTTTGTAGCAATTTATGGTTGTTATGGATGTTTTTTGATTACTGTATTTTCCGGAATACAAGTTGTGCTTTTTTTTTTAATCTAGACAGTCCCGCGAATTATAGTCCAAAGCAACTAATTTACGCAATAACGTAAATTAACGTAATAACGCAATTTAATTTAACGTCAACTACGCAAAAACACACAACAGATCTGTTCAAAAGGTAGCGGCAGTTTGTAATGACAGTTTAGTGCTCTGTGGTGGAATTAGAATGTTGACATACAAAAAAGGAAGAATTCCAGGGATTTGCTGAGGAGTGAGGGGACTAAAATATTTTCATAAATTTGTAACATAGTCATTTATAATGAATGCCATTATAATTTATATGTTTATTTTATGCTTATATATTTCATTCTTGTTCTGTTCTGAATACCGTTAAATCTGAAAGATTTGCTGAGGAGCGAGGGAGCTAAAATACATTAACAGATGTTTGTAATGTTTATATGTTTAAAGTGTTTATAATATTTGTAAACTTGTAAACTTTCTATTTTATTACCGTTCAATGTAACAATAAAATGCGACTTATGCACTGATATGACTTATCTGTTTTTTTTTCTCTCAACAATGCAATTTTGACCAGATGCGACTTATATTCAGGTGCGACTTTTTTTGCAAAAAATATGGTAATAAAATCAGTGCACATGACAGTGAGCGTACCTAGCTATCAGTTGTTTCACTCATTTAAGTGCAGTGAGTTAAAAGGTGAAGATAACCTTCTCAAAGCTTTCACAGCACTAAGAAATAGGATGGTGAAGTTGTTCCAGACAGGACAATGTATTAGTAAAATGGTCTTTGAACATATTATATACCCCTCCATCCATCCATCCATCCATCCTCTGTACCACTTATCCTACACAGGCTCGTGGGGAGCCTGGAGCCTTTCCTAGGGGACTTAGGGCGCAAGGCGAGGGACACCCTGGACAGGGAGGCCTATCCATCACAGGGCACAATCACACACACTCACACACCCATTCACTCACTACAGACAGTTTTTACAACGCATCTCTTTGGACTGAGGGAGGAAACCCTCAAAGCACGGGGAGAAAATGCAAGGGCATCTGGGCACACAGGTGGAGGTGGGAATTAACACCCCCCTGAACCCCCCCCCCTGTTTTCTTGCTATTTTTCTGTATTACAAAGGAGAAAAGGAAAATCAAGTCCTTTATAAATAAAACGAAAATGCATAGTATCTCAACCAGTTAGACACGCTTGTGTCAATTACTAGGCAGCAGCTGCAAAGTGGCTTACATGTCATCTCAGCACTCATACCTAGGCTTTGTAGTTCTTTTATAAAACCTATACAAAAAGGTTCCTGCAGCTATTCTTGAGTTACTTTTATTTTAGTCACAGACGTTTGAAATGTATAATGGCAGCGGTCATTTAGAGCAACTTAACAAATTTAAAGTTAATAAGTTAAATTGAAGTGAACAGACCTATGATTTTGTTGTTTTAATGAGAGAGGTCTGGTGTTAAACAAGGAGCCATCAGAGTGTTCACATGATCTTGGGCCAGAGCGCAATTCAAACCAAATCACTTTATTGTCACTTCACCATAACCACAATTTCAGGTGGTGAAAATCTTGGGTGCATTCTCCTCAGCAGTGCAGTGTAAATTACAAGTATACAGACCACAACATACACAATAAACATGTCACTGTAAAAAAATGTTTGTGAATTTATCAGTAAAATATCGCAAAAATGCTACAGTAAAAAATTCTTTTGTTTGGCATTCCCACATTTTAGTAGTGGCATTAGTTAAATCAGTCTGAGGTACATACTGTAAGATAAACATTTCTATAGACATTTTGGTAAGTAAGAATTAGTCATCTTAGCATTGCTGGGCTTGAAATAAGTAGCATTAATGTGCCCTATTTCCAGAACACAGAAACATGTCTAAGCAACGCTTGTAGTCAGTCTTGCAAGTTCTGAAAAGTTCTGTCTGTGATATGAAACAAGCATTTTGGTGTTTAACTGAGCGGTGTGGTGCAAGTTGTGCTTGTTTGCTGTCATTTCTCTGGAACATCATTGCAAACCTTAAGGCAAGATGTTTTACATTGCAAACTTCCCCGGAATGAAGCAAGTTATGTGTTCAAGTGTGTCGCTACGGATGAAATGTGTCATACATATGGAGCATTTAAGGCTCACCTTTACCGTAGACATACAGAGTTTACATGTATTATATCTATGAGGACATTCTAAAACACTTAATGTGGCCTAATGTACTAAAACGACGACCAGGGAAAGCCATTTTTCTCTCACATTTCTCTTGTCATAAACACTAGCTAATGATAAGACAATGGCGCCGTAATCCAAGTGGAAAGACAAAATGTTCACATTAAGTGTTTTCTCCCCATAGAAAACCGTTATAAAAAAAAATGCTTGAAATGGCTTAATGCATTCAGATAGTGATATTTGAGGACTGAATTCAGTATACACCTTATTAATAAAGCATACTATGTACAGGCCAGCAGATGAACCCAGAATATGAATGCAACATGCAAAGTTGTACTTTAAAGAGTTTTCCCCCGTAGCCAGCGTGACTTTCTGAAAGAGACGGTCTGGGAACCCTCTCATGTCAGATAATTAAGAACTTTGTGTTAATTTGAAATTACAGGCTGGTAAATTAAAGCAAAGTAAACTATGGCTGAATACGGAGTAGCATACTTTACCATGATACATACTTTTTGCTCGACCGATCATGTGGTTGAGTGCGCAGTGCTAGCAGGGGACCCAGCGAACGCCCTGAGGGTCTGCGGCTGTAAGATGCGACATGTTTTTCTGAAGAACTACAGAGAACATAATCTGATTTATAAAAGGTGCTTCCAATCTTCCAAGAGATAAGATGCAGTTTGTGGTGTAGAGAGCTGATGGTTTAAATTCATTCGCCACTGTGTATATGATACAGTACTTGATTATAGAATCCATGCAGGACTTTAAAATGTTGTGGATATATAGCAAGGCATTAACAAATGACCTGGTTTATTATTATGAAGTACATAAAGTAGTATATCTGTAAGATATTGCTAGTTTAGATTTAAGTGCAAAATCTAATTACATCAAAGTTTTCCAAATTTTGCTTCTGTCTACTTGACAGATCTGACCATGCGTAGTCATGTGACTCATTTTTATTATTATTTAAGTATAATAAAATATATAAAGAAAAAATATATATATATGTATATATATTATTACTTATTTCATAAGTTCATAAATTTCATATAACAATACAATACAATAAAATATAATAAAATATATAAAGAAAAAAAAAAATATATATATATATATATATATATGTATATATATATATATATATATATATATATAATTATTACTTATTTCATAAGTTCATAAATTTCATATAACACCAACCTGTTATAGGTTTAATATGTAATAAGTACTTTTCCCACTACGAGGTTGTTGAGTTCAAGACGGCGAGCCTGTCCCAGTGAAACTCGGTGGAAGGAACATTTCAAACTAGTTCAGCTTTCTGTTATTTCATTGGATGTCAGCTGTTCTTCCATGGAGCGGCTGAACTTTATTTTGTTTTATTCACTGTTATTAAATTGTAAATTGCATTTTTAAAATTTTATTCTACTAAATTGAAAGAAGAACTTTCTAGAACTTTCTAGAACTTCTAAAGAAGAAGAAAGTTCTAAAGAAGAACTGTGCAATAAAATTTTGCATTTAGTTACTTTAACTATAGCATTGTTGTTGTGGTTATACTTGCTGCCTCCTAGAGCCTAGGTCTTGAAGTGAGTGGTTCAAATAATTTTTATACAAAATTTGAGTAGAGTCACTACACTTCCAAGTTGGCACATGTCTGTCATGCCTACATAAAGAAGAAGGTCTGGGAATGTAGTAATATGTGGAGTTTACTGGCATGCGCTCCTGAATACTGGTGCATGTTTTAGCCAGGACAGGTTTATAGATGTTTGAAGGGACTTGACCTTGGTCAGTGAGAAGTATGTCAGGGAAAACCTGTTTTTTGGAGGGAATAAGTACTGTGTCAGTTTTGGCTTGTGTGGTATATGTACAGTCTCATTCCCCAGGTAATCAAATAGAAATTTGTTGCCAACTGTTTGTCCTTATTTACCAGAGAGTAAATGCACTTCCTGAATTCTGGGGTCCCATTTTCACATTCAGGAGTTCTAATGTGATAATAGCTTTTCAGAACTCTTCCAACACATTTTTGAATATTGTGATAATTTGAACCTTTTTTGCTTTCTTATTATTTGATCAAGTCGAAAGTCCATGTTAGATTTATCTGACTTTGAACTCTTGTAAAGGAACACATCACCACCCTTTGGATGTAATGGTGGTTCAGTCGAAATAAATTCTTTGCAGTTTTCAACATTCTCTAGAATTGCTTCTGCATAGTGTAAACTCTGACTGTTTTTGCATTAAAGTCATTTTTCTGATATTCACCTGTGTGAATGTGAATATAAAGAAAAGAAAAGAAAAAAAATAAAGGAAAAAAGAATAATATAATATAATATAATATAAAAAAGTATAAGCATGTATATTAAGTACACTGGTGATCTGTACGGCACCAGTGGAAAATGAATTGTAGCCTTTAAAAAGGCTTTTTATAAGGAAATGTTGATTCCAATACTCTAACACAAGTGAATGATAGCAAGGACCTGCACAGTGATCTTAGACAAGCAACTGCACAAAGATTGCATTATGTGGTGATTGGGTGATTCAAGAACTAACACATGACTGTTTGGAGGCAACCATGTGATCCTCATCTGAGTGACACTGGATAGTGCGATTATAAATCATTCCCTTCTGTAACTGTGTACTACATGTACAAATAGTGCAACTGAGTAAACAGGAAATTAATTATAGTTTTCGCAAGAAGACTGGTTGGATAATATCTATCCACTGTCCACTGATGGAGTCCTGAGTACGAAGCTGCTCATGGCAACTGAAGCCCCAAAGCCACTACAGCAATCACAGTCCCAAAACATCACAGTACAACTCCTCATATGAGATCCAATATTCTTTACTGCCCTATAAAGCATGAACTCCATCTAATTTGAAAAAGTATATTGAGGAAAGTATTGTTAATTAACACTAACAGGCTATATTTAATTAAGGCGGCCTGTTTGCTAGTGCCAGCTTAGACTAGCATTGTTTTCAGTAGCTAATGCAATTGCCTAAGCAGCAAGTCAAATTCTAGCTAGTAGTAAATATTGGTTATTTACAAAATATGAGCAGAAAACTTACAGAGATTGAAGGATGTTTTCAGGCAAAATGGTGTGGTTGCTTTAAAGCATAATTTGTATTCTAAAAGTTACTTCACACGTTAAAAAAAATTTAACCTAATTACACGAGTTAAAAACATTTACTTTTTACTTATTAATACTTCAGTACATTTAACAGTAGCAATATTTTATTTTCACTTGAGTACATTTTCTGCCTGGATACTTGCACTTTATATACTATATATGTATAGATGTAGATGTATACTTTCACTTATCTAATTTTTTTCCATACTTTCTGTACTTTTTCCACTCCTGCCCTACTGGCATACTACTTGCAATAAAAATGGCTATGTTCAATTTAAGACACAGGTAAAGACTCAGACTTCTCATTTTTCTGTAGTATTATTTGTTGTCTTCTTGTTAAACACCTTTCCATCTGGTTGCTCTCTCCATTTCACTGTGATGTTCTCTGCCATCCCATGATCCTTCACTTTCTGATTGATCTGAAGAACAGAAGAAGACTTTATTACTAGATAATGTAGGAGAGAGAGAGACGTCCTGTGAAAGCTGTAAAATTTCTACAGAAACTGTCAGATTCTAATTACAATACAGTGTGTATGTGTCAGAGCTTGATGAAGACTCAGGTCCTGGCTGCAGTAATGAGGAGGGAATGTACAGTATAAGTGGAGACCCACCTGCTTCAAGATGGCCACCTTTACTGCAGGATCATTCACATCCTGATTGGACCGGACATTCACCCTCATAATTTGTTGTTTTCCCATGAGTACTGTAGAAATGCAGACACATACAGATACAAACATGAACACACAATAGACATTCTAAAGGCAGTTTAATTTTTTTTAAATACAAGACTGAATGAAACTCACCTGAGTAACAGAAGAAAGGCATTATGTCTGAGCACTGTGCATCAGCAGCCTGAGCGTTATTTACATAGCCACAATCTTCATTCCCCAGGGCATTATCAGGTTCTCCAGGCATCCAGCTGATGGTAGAGAAGTTGGTTTGGTCTGTCCACTTCCAGGAGTCTCTGAACAGACCAAACCAAGTCCAGCTAGAGGTCAGTCCCGCTATAACTGAGTTTTCTGTTGCATCTCTAGTACTGGCCAGATCAGTGTAAAACGTTCTGCAGTAAGCCTGAGCTTCATACCATGTATTACTGTTAGAGATGTAAATATACCTCTGATCACCAGTTTTAGTGTCTGTGAGAATAAAAAAAACACATGATTACCACTTAAATTCATTATAAGTTAAATGTATTCTTAGAAGTTATTCAGGTTACAAGATAAAGTTAAAATTGAGAACTATAAGTACACTATTTGCTAGGTGAACTAAATGTCAGTGTTCATAAAGATCAGGTGTTTTTGTCTGTTGTCCCTATTAAGACTCTGTACTTATCATTTTTTCTACTTTAGAGCACAATTAAAGTTTAATGAGAACACTGAGAGCACACAGTCTACAATGTTTTAATGACAACCTTCTCCACTGACAAAATGTTAAACATGCTGTTCCTTACCATCAAAGCACACAAAGGGGAATGCGTCGGTACATGTTCTATCATACCAACCGCTCGGATCTATCGCACCACACCGCTGATCTCCGCCCCTGTTGTCAGGCTGTCCTGGTTTCCACAGTGTTATACTTCCCAGTGGCTCATTTCCTAAGGACCAGCGCCAGACGTTGATGCCATTGTACAGTCCAATCCAAGCACTGGAACTGAATAGTTGTCTCTGTGCTTCATTCTGAAGTTGGACCATGTCCTCATTACTTTCGATGATAGCCAGGTCAGTGTGTGTGGCTCTGCAGTAAGCCTGAGCATCACTCCATGTTTTCCCCTGCTGGATCAGATAGTACTTACGAGGGACAGACAGGATGAGAGGGATAACTCCTGTGGAGGAGAGATTTAAAGTTTTATGCAATATTAGCTCTGTGTCAGAAATTTCACTTTCTGGTTCAATTTTATCTTTTCAATATGAAAGAGCTTTTCTCATATATTTGTACTCAGGTGCAAAAGGATTGGCTGATTTATTTTGAATAATTATTTTGGTACATGCATTGCTAACAGGCACATAAAAACCAAGCACATAGCTATGCAGTGTCCGAAGACAAATAATGATCCTTATTTAGAGTTAGGTGTGTAGTGAGGATTTAATACTAAAATGACTAATCAGTAATCAGATCTCAGTCATAACTGGTGTTTCTGCATTTAAGGGCACTTTTAGGACAAAGTACAGAAAATATTTTATTAATATCATAACTCATTTTTGAGTTCATGAAAATAATGACACATACTGTATTTTAGGTCTGTTATATTTTCTTGTCTCACACATTTAAATGTGATTTAAATCTTCAGATGGATAAAAAGCAATTACTAAATGATACGACTAAATTATTTCCATTGAAACTGCATTGCAAAAATGTTAATAAACATTTCAGTAAATAATGTTGGTGATCATTTATTGACTTATAGTCTGTGAGTCATCCTGTTTCTCATCTGCCAAGAATACTTCTTTAGTCTACTTGGAAAACTGACTGCCATTGGAACAGGCTTCATGCTTTTAAAGTACACTTGCTCTGAACTGTTTGTTAATGCGATTATATTTATCCATGGGGATTGTGTCTTCATTTATTATTTATCTGTGCTGACCTGATCGTCGTAAATTATCTTCTCAAGGGATAAATACCACAAGTGTGCATCCTCTGGAAAAGCTTGCATCAAATTAAGTGAAACACATCACTAACAAAATTGAGACTATTAATACTATTAATAGTACAAAACTCATTAGGAGTGAGGAGTATGGATTGCTGTCTTGATCTTATCCCTAAAATTATCACTTATAAAAAATGACCTGCAATATGTCCACACATAATCACCAATTCATTTACGACTGTTTTTTCCCCTTCTCAACTAAAAACTTGGTGGTGACTCAGATGACCTATCAAATTAATTTGATAGCCAAAATTTTAGAACCCACAATTTCTGATCAGCTCCACAACCATCTTTCTGGTTTGTAACACAGGGCTCTCAGATACTTGATATGGATCTGATTGCAAGAGGTTTATTAAAAAAATATGAGGTTCAAAACTTTCCAGGTCATACATTCTTATGTGTTTATGGTATATTCGAATGTTAACTTTTACAAGTATGTTGTGTATTTACCACTTATGTTTCCTATTTTTGCTGTCATGTTATGTGAGGTTATTCAATGCCTACAAGTACACATGTTAAGTATTATATATCGCTTCCACTTTAAGCGTTCGTGCTCATATGCATGGTGTATGCAAAGGGGAAAGAGATGCAAAGGGATTAGAGAGTAGGTCTTCCGATGTGTATATACTAATTCTGCCTCACACTACTTTTGTTAAAGAGGGTGAAGCAGAGGAATAAAACTGGTGTATCAATCATCCCATCCATGGTGTGGTCGTGTTTTTATGGTATCCAGAGGTTACCACTTGAAGTCTGCTACATCGTGACCCAGATCCATTTGGTCAGCCGCAGCCGATCGCCGGTGTCACGCAGTGTGCCGTGACATCTAGATGCCATGCTGTGTGGATCTACGCAGCAGTTATTCAAGTGATATCATTCGGAAATTTGGACACACACACCCACATTCATCTGCAATGAAGTTTCACATAACTTTAGATTGTGTTGAAAGTTTTACATACGTGTACATTTTGAGCATTTGCACAGATTAGACATTAGCATTCACATTTCCATTCCTATGAAAACTGTGGTTTCCCATAATCCTATATTCTCACTGAGTATTTTGAACATCTGTGTATTCTGCACATTTGCATATTTTACAAGTTTGTGTTGCTTCATCTGACATTCAAGTTGTTGTTCCACACAAAATGGCTGGAAGAGGTCAAGATACATCTGACCCATTTACTCCATTAGCTGGGAGGGGTAGAGGTCTGTACAGAGTGGAGGAGAATACAGGGGCCGTACCAAAGCTATTGTTCCCGAGTATTTTGTCAGCACCAGAAGTAAGTTCATGTCCCAAGTTATCACAGCCAATATGCTCCACTCCTGATAGTAAAAACAATCTCACACAGCAGTTACGAGAGTTAATAGGGGAGCTGAGTATTCACATTGGTGAGTCCATAGGCAATCATTTACTAGCCAGTCAAAATGTAGCCAGCCCGTCACCCACAAGTTCATCAGGGCTACCCAAGTCGGAACCCTCACTTGAATCCCCCAAAGTCAATTTCATAGTGAGATCTGATATCAAGGAACCACCCATGTTCAGAGGAGATGAGAGTGACATGTACACTGTCCAAGAGTGGATAGATGTTATGGAACTGTACTTGCAGAAAACCAGCTGCCCTGAAGCAGAGAAAGCCAATACTGCCATGAGTCATCTCCTGGGAAGGGCTAAGAATATAATCAAAGTGGGGCTAAAAAGTACTGCTTCCTCTAGTCCAGCTAGTGTTGAGAAGGTTTATGACATGTTAAGACGCTATTTTAGCAACCACCCTTTGTCAGTCTTGCCATTGGCAGATTTTTACGCAACTCAGCCTAAGGCTAAGGAAAGCCCTGTAGACTACTGGGTGAGATTGAACTCTGCAGCTGAGTGAGCTAATAGGCATTTAGAAAGCAATGGAAGTAACATGGAGAACATTTGGAAGAAAAGTGGAGATCTATGCATTTGTGTTGATTACAGGTGGCTGAACGCTCGCACTACTAAAGATGCCCATCCCTTGCCACACTAGGCAGATTGTCTAGCTGCGCTCAGAGGCAATGCCATATTCAGTACGATGGATCTCACCTCAGGATTCTATAACATAGAGATGGCTGCGGAAGACAAAAAATATACTGCATTTACATCACCCATGGGACTTTATGAATTCATTAGGCTCCCTCAAGGATTATGTAACAGTCCTGCAAGTTTTATGCATCTCATGATGGGCATGTTCAAGGACCAGAACTTCCTGTCCATACTCTGTTTCCTAGACGACCTTCTAGTATTTGCACCAAATGAGAGTGTGGCGTTGGAGAGGCTTGAGCTGGTGTTCAGCTGCCTGAAAACCCATGGTTTAAAGCTTGCCCCAAAAAAGTGCCACCTGTTACGTTGGAGTCTGAGGTTCCTAGGTCACGTGATTGATGAGAGAGGGGTAACAGCTGATCCCAACAAAGTCCGAGCCATTACAGCAATGACCAAAACAGACCTTATGATGTAAGATGGAGTTACACTGTCTCAAAAAAAGATAAAGTCATTCCTGGGTATGGTCATGTTTTATCAGTGATTAATACAGAACTGCTCTAGCGTAGCTAAGCCCTTATTCGCACTGACCACTGCACCGAAGGGTCAAAAGAATAATGGAACAAAGCAGTCTGCCTTCAGGAAGCCGAAACCCCCGCAATTGGAAGAGAAAGCAGCGTGAATCCTTCAATCAGCTAAAGGCTTGCGCACCCAGATTTCAACCGCCCATTTATTGTCAACAGACGCCTCACTGGATGAATTAGGCGCTGTACTTTCTCAAGTTCCGGAAGGTGAAACTAGAGCCCATCCTGTTACTTTCGCTAGTAAGGTTCTTATACGTGCCCAAAGCAATTACCCTGCTCACCATTTGGAGTTCCTGGCCTTAAAGTCGTCTGTGTGTGACAAATTCAGCCACTGATTGAGAGGCCATTCCTTCACCGTCTGGATGGATAACAATCCGTTAACATATATCTTGACAAAGCCAAAGCTCGATACATGTGAGCACAGGTGGGTTGCTAAGTCAGCACCATACAACTTTAGTATCCAGTATCCCCGGGAACAAGAATGTGGTGGTGGACGCAACGAGTCAACAACCTTTTGTCCAAGGACATGCAAGTCAGAGGTTGGTGACGGAACCTTATGAGACCCTGCTGGAGGAGGCCAATCACTTCAAAGAAGACGTAGTACAACACGCTTTCTGGATCAGTGCTAAGTGTCAGAGTGTCAAACCTCCATTCTCGGGCCAAGGGCCAAATTGTTTCTCACTCTCCTCGGATGAAGTGTCTGCCATACTGATGAGCCAGGTAGAGTGGAATGCAGGGCCGAAGGGAGAAGTATATGGTTGGCTGGCTCAGGATGTGCACAACTTTGTTCCATCTGGTCAAAGTGGGCTGCCGGTATTTACACTGAAAGAGCTTCAGGATAAGCAGTTAGAAGACCCTGTTCTGGCTCAAATTCTTTCCTATGTTACTCGTGGCAGGTTGAGATGTCAAGAAGTCTGCTACACAGGCAGGCGGAGCGATCTCTTCCGCATAGCTGAGCGGTGGCGTGACGGCCAAGACAGAGCATGAGCATGGAGTGACGGCCACTGTGAAGCCAGTGGGGGAGGAGTCAAGTCCAAGCTGGAGCCAGAGGAGGGAGCGATGTCCTCCAGGAAGCCAGAGAGGGGAGCGACTTCCTCCGTGTAGCAAGAGGGGGGAGCGACATACAGAGGGAGCAGCAACGTCCTCAGTGGAGCAAAGAGGCAGAGTGACGAAGAGTAGGAAGGTGGAGCGACATCTGAATTGGAGCTGGGTGGTGAAGTGACATTCAATTTGGAGCAGGGAGACGGAGTGATGCCCATGGGGAGGCCCTGAGCCATAATTGTGTCCTCTGTAGGACAGAGGGGTAGGAGGACGTCCTCAGCAGAGCAAGGAGGCAGAGTGATATCTGAAGTGGGGCAGGGAGGGTGGGAGATGGTTTTAGATAGGTCAGCAGCCCCCTCCTCAAAAATCTCCTGAAGGGGAACATGGCATCAGACCCAACTTCCCCTCTTCTGTAGTTCCCAGGCAGTTCTTCTCCAGGAGAGCTTTGTGGACACTGAAAAAACCTGCTGCATCCATTTTAGGTCTAGCTTTCTGTCAGGCGTCAGGAATAGGTAGCACAGGCAGATGCAAGTGCAGAGTTATTACTTAATAAAACACAAATGATGCAGAAAATGTAAACCTTAGACATCAAAACATTAACTATGATCTCAAGGCAAAAGACAGACGTGGAAAACGAAACGAAAGACAAAAGCTAGACATTGAGTGCAGTGCAAGACGTGAATTAAATACTCATGCTCAATAAACCAAAACATGACTCAGGTGTAAACAGTCATGCAACATGATCCAATGAGATGCAGTGGCTGATGGGAATCGTAGTCATACGATTTATTTTTTTTTATCCAAGTAATTTTATAAGAGTGATAAAGAATTTAAGGCCATAATCAGAAATAAGTAGTAAGTACCTAGAGCTCCATTATATGGAAAATACTTGGGCATATCAGGAACAGCATATCAGGAACAGCATTGAATTGTCCAATATATATGACTGTTCTCAGTGTGTTGTCCTGGGGCAAGTCGATTTGATTTGGTGCCTGTTACATGAAGTGTCCCACAAGGCTCTGTTCTGGGCCCTCTTTCATTCTGCATTTGAATGCTGCCTTTAGAACATATAATGAGATCATGAAATATGAGCTAGAATTTCACTGTCATGCAGATGACATACAAATGCACCAATTCCTCCCTGATCCTCTCTGCTTGCTTAAGGCAATATATGGATGCAGCATAACTTTCTGAAGCTTGATTGTCCAAAAACTGAGGTTATTTTTACTGGGTCAGGCTCATCTTTTGGTAAAGCAAGCAGTTTAAACCTAGCCATTGACCCCAGTATCTCCATCTTCTCTGGTTTGGAACCTTGCTGTCTTTTTTGACAACCATCTTTCTACCATCTTTCTAGTACTTCCGGTGGTGCCATGCGAGTGGCTGCCTGTTACAGCGGCTCCCACTCTCTTTTGAGCTTTTTCTTATATTCTTATATCTTATATCTTATATTCTATTATTTCTTTGTCACTTTTTATCTTCTCTTTTACGTAACTTTGCATTATGGGGACCAAGGTAGTGTTGTCTATCTTGGTAATCCTTATATTTTTTGCACTGTTTGAAACCGCATCATCGTGCAATCATTGTTTACAGTAAGGACACAGCGGTGTTGCCCCAGGAGAGACCTGACATCTCTCGTGAGCTGAGGAGGAGGAAAAGGGGGAGCCGAGCTGGAGCTCGATGCCGGGCCAAGAGGAGACGATACAGACCCGTCCTCCCATCGATCATCATCGGGAATGTAAGATCTCTCCCCAGTAAGATGGACGATTTAGCGGCGTTGTCGCGGCACCAAAGGGAATGCCGGCAGTTTGGCATCGTGCTTTTTACGGAGACGTGGCTAACCAAGCTAACACCTGACACGAATGCAACTTTGGATGGATTTCACCTGGTGAGGGCAGACAGGATGAAGGAGAGCGGTAAGAGGAAAGGAGGAGGGCTGGCAGTATTTGTAAATGACCGATGGTGTAATGCTAGGCATATCACTGTGAAGGAACAAACCTGCTGTAAGGACATCGAGCTGTTAGCCGTTATCTTGAGGCCATATTATCTACTGAGGGAATTCTCGCATGTTATCGCAGTGGCTGCATATGTTCCCCCCTCTGCTAATGCGTCCTGTGATGTCCTTCACTTGGTCATAAGCAGGCTACAGACACAGCACCCACAGGCCCTCTTTCTTATCTCTGGGGACTTCAATCATGCCTCTCCTTCCCACATGCTGGCCGCTTTTAGTCAGTATGTCACCTACCTTACCAGAGACAATAAAATACTGGACTTATTATATGCCAACACCAAGGAGGCATACAACTCTTCACTCACTGTGCCCACCAGAACTGTATGGTGTTTCTCTAATAATAAACCCTGGATTACTCCTGCTATAAAGACACTCCTCAAGGAGAAAAAGAGGGCCTTTAAAGCAAGAAACAAAGAAGAACTGAGGGCCGTACAGAAGGAGCTGAGGAGGAAGATCAGGGAGGGCAAAGACTGCTACAGGAGGAAGATGGAGGATCAGCTGCAATTGAATAATATCAGCGGAGTCTGGAAAGGACTAAAAACTATGCCCCACCATCTCTGTACTTCCAGGAGTCTGCCCCACCCCCACCCCTAGCCTCTCCAGGACTTCTAGCTCATAGCCACCTCCCTCAGTCACTTCCATCATAACCCCATCCTCCTACAGACCAGGTGAGAGCTGTGCTCAGGAAAATAAAGGCAAGGAAGGCTGCAGGTCCTAATGGCATGGACCCACTCCATTTTGCATACCAGCCTGGCATTGGGGTGGACGATGCAGTCATCTTCCTCCTGCACAGGGCCCTCTCTCACTTGGACAAGCCTAGGAGCACTGTGAGAATCATGTTTTTTTATTTTTCCACTATACAACCTGCGCTTCAGAGAGACAAGCTGGAACAGACAGGGGAGGACCAGCACCTTGCATCCTGGATACTGGACTTACCAACCATCCACAGTATGTGAGGGCTCAGAACCTGTGTTTGACATGGTAGTCTGCAGTATGGGGGCCCCGCAGGGAACGGTCCAGGTTCCATTCCTCTTCACACTCTTTACTGCAGACTTCAGACACAACACAGTGGGCTGTCACCTGCAGAAGTTCTCTGATGACCCTGTAATCGTCGGCCTCATCACTGGGGAGGATGACGCAGAATACAGAGAACTGATCCAGGACTTTGTATTCTGGTGCCAGCAGAACTGCCTCCAGATCAATGGGATCAAGACCAAATTGCTGGTGGTGGATTTTCGCAGACACAGACACTCCCCCCGACACCGGTGAACATCCAGGGAATGGACATTGAGATAGTGGACTCATATAAGTACCTGGGTGTTCACCTCCACAATAAAATGGACTGGACGGACAACTCCACTGCACTCTACAACAAAGGACAGAGCAGATTGTACCTGCTGAGGAGACTTAGGTCTTTTGGAGTGCAGGGAGCACTTCTCAAGACTTTATTTGACTCTGTGGAAGCATCTGTTATCTTTTATGGAGTTGTCTGTTGGGGCAGTGGCATCTCTGCTGCAGACAGGGAGAGACTGGATAAAATCATAAAGAGGGCCAGCTCTGTCGTGGGACGCACTCTTGATACAGTAGGTGGTGGGAGAAAGGAGGATGATGAGACTCTGGTGGCACTGGGCAGCTCCTTTAGTGACAGGCTGCTCCACCCCAAGTGTGTGAAGTATTGCAGGTCCTTCCTCCCTGCTGCTGTGAGACTGAACAACCAGCACTGCTCCCAGCAAACCCCACCACTAAACTGGACAATAAATCTCTGGTACTAAATTGGACATCAAATCTTTGGTAACCCCCATATCATGGGAACACTGCAATAATGCAGTTACTATTATAAGTATTATGTCTCCTATCCTTTGCTGCTGTAACAATGCAAATTTCCCCATTGGGGGACGAATAAAGGATTATCATATCTTATCTTTCATTTTTCTCACATATTAACAATATAATCAAAGATTCATTTTTTAAAACTCTGCAGTGTTGCTAAAACTAGACTACTTTTATCATCGCCTTATGAAAAATGAGTTCATGCTTTTGTCACTTCCAGGCTAGATTATTGTAATGCATTACTTTTTGCTCTTCCAGGAAATGTTATTAGTAAGCTCAAATATGTCCAAAACTCTGCATCCTCACACACACACACACACACACACACACACACACATACACACACAAACACCTCCACAGCAACACATAACTCCTTCTATACGCCTTACACTGGTTTTCCGTGTGCTCTCGTAAAATTATAATTATTATAAAATCCTCATACTCACCTACTGTACAGAGCCATACATGGTTCAGCACCCCACTATCTTTTTATCATTCACATATATATACTTTATACCAAATCCAGGCTGAATACAGTGGGTAACAGAGCCGGTTGGTGTAGTGCCTCTCGACTTTGGCACAATCTGCCTTAAGAGCTCATAAATGCACCTAGTCTCTTCAATTTTAAGAAGCTTCTTAAAATCCATCTTTTTTACAAACATTTTCAACACGTATAGTTACTCTGTCACTTGCATTTGGCATTGCCCATAGGAAAAAAACTATTTTACTGCTGTATATGGGATATCTGCTTTAAATTCCTATTAATGCAACTAACTACCTATAGACACTGATGTGTATTTTTCTGGAGGCAGTTTACCCTATCTTACATCATATCATTATTTTAAACCACCACTCACACTGAGCAGATGGGGTTTGGAGGTGAGTGTTAACTCAACAGTTCTGGATTTAGATTACCGGAGTGTGTTGGATACACACACACACACACACACTTATTGTTCCTCTTACCTGTGTAAACCATGAGTAGAAGCAGATAATTCTTCATCACTGATGTATCGCTGGGGATCTCAGGCTCTGAAAGGTCATGAGGTTAATGAGAAAGTGAGAAATCTCTCACCACTCCTACATGAAATACTGATATTTCAATAATAGTAAGACTAATAATTGCAAGTACATTTAACTCTATAATCATGTTAAGCAAACTAAGCTTTCACCACTCCATTATTGTGTTAATTACTGTGGTTTAAATGAAATTATATACATACATACATATACATACGTATGGGTGTATATAATTTCATTTAAACCACAATAATTATATTGATTATCAAGCACTGTTAAATTAGCACTTTACTAAATATTAGGACATAGATAAAGAATCAGACCCCGCTACTGAAACTCACCTGTAATATGAAGGTGATGATGAAGCACCTCTCTGTCTACTATGAGCTGTTTCTAACCTCTGACAAGCTTTTTATAAAACTGCTCATGCAAAACTGCTGGTCTTCTTCCCCACATGACAGGAACAGGTGCCTTTTTGGAGATTTCAATCTGATTGCATTTCGATTTCCATATGTGTCACTGTTGAAACCAACTCAAGTAGTTGGTCTAGTAGTGTGTGTGTGTGTGTGTGTGTGTGTGTGTGCGTGTTTCAACTTGGACATTTACTAATGATTCTTTATTCAGTTTTATACAGAAGTGGTCGTGGTCTAAAATTAAGCCAGTATTAAAATCTTCGTAATGGATCAAACAAACAACAGATAATGTTTAGTAGCTCAGACACCAGTAGGCTTGTACTGAGCAACAAGAACTGAAGAGGTCCTGCAATATTTCTCTCTCATCTTTTTCAGAGTATTATACACAATATGATGAACTGGTAACCACTTGATAAAATATTGATAATATCAAAAATAAAACTCCAGCTCTACATGGCTGGATATTTTTCAGGCAAGCTACTCCATCATCAGGACACACTTTACACGACCATTTAAAACATTTTACAAATAAAAAACACATTTCCCATGTTTTTAAGCTTTATAAATATTCCCTGTTATACTAGACTTGGTCAAAGTCATGGTGCACTGAAATGTGCAGTGAAGCTTCCATGCAAAGTGTTTAAACAAAGTACCAAAGCAAATTTATTGCTAATGCTTAGAAAAAGTATCAGTATCAATTTGAATTTCCTTCTTTGTTTGGTTTTCTTTCACTTACGTAAACTTGGCCTTTGTGTGTACCTTCAGAAATAATGCAAATAAATGTTTTCTACATAAAAACGTCTAAAAAAAAAAAAGCAGTAAACAGCAATAAACTAATTACTGAATACTAAAAGTCAGTATTTGAGTATTTAGACTCATTTGGCAGTGAGTATTTAGAAACATGTCCTGATTGTATAAATGGACTTTCATGTTCATATCCCACTGGGAAACGTTAGTAGACACAGGAAGTGTTGCTGTGTCTCAACCAAATTTGGCATTGGAGAATCTGTAGAAATTTCCATTTACAACATTAGAAACAGTAGGAGCAATGGCATGTTGTATACTGCTGAGAGGGACGTGAAACTCAATACTGTGTGGCTTTGGAACCAGTGATATGATGACAGGTGAATGAATTAAATCCCATGGCCTGACCATGAAGCGTAACCCATGTATCACAGTCAGAAACTGCACTGTAAAATCTGATGAGTTGAGTTTACTCAAATCAATTAAACTGATTGCCTTAAACTATTTAAATTTAAAAATTGATTGCTTTGAGTACAGCTAACTGTAAGGAAGAAGAGGACTTCAAACATAGTGGAAAATGTCAATGTCTTTATTTATGTAACAGCACTAGCGAGGCAAAAGCACACACGAATTACGTGGAGTCAGATTGAACCCAGAATATCTAAATCCTTTACTACTATATAAAACTCTTGAACAGGAATTATCACCCATATGCAAACATCCACTGTAAAAAAGATCATAATTTAACAGAAAGTAACTAAATTTTTGAAGTAGTTTTTTTAATTGTATACAAAACTCGGTAAAATTACAGATATTATCTGTAAATTAACAACCCAACTGTTATTTTAAGTATTATGCCAATAATGGCAAATTACATATATTTCTCATTTTTGTACAGAAAAATATAAAATATTATTTATACAGTTTTTTTTCTGTTTTCTTAAATTACAAATTTATGTAAAATGACAATAATTATCTGTAATTAAATATGTAGTTTTTTTATGTAAAGGTTTATGTTATCTTGTTGGTTGTATATTTGCGTGTACTTTTACATTCAAACTCGGTAATTCTGGATACAAATTTAGCAAACTTTTTTCATTACATCAAACATGATGCATACATGATGAGTCTTTTTTTTTAAAGAGTGCAAAGCTGGACTGCTCTCGAGGTTGAAACTTTCAGGCATGTTGTGCCTCTGGCCACACCCAATCAGTGATGTCACAGGAAGTAAAAGCACATACATGCCAATGCATTTGAAAAAATTAAAATGCGTAAATGCAAAGTCAGGAAAATGATGCATTGCAATAGTCCAGGCAGGAAGTAGTAGGAAGTAGTAGAAGCAAGAAGGATAAGAAACAAAAACAGCTCTATCTTTATAAAACTCTTTTAAACATCAGATATCTGTAAGGAAAAAGAAGAAAGAACTGTGAGTTTGATTACACCACAATTTTAAAATTATTTTCTTTCCTCCACACAAACTGGTGGTTTAAATCAGAAAGTATCAATGCCAAAATATTTAGTAGAGGTCATCCCTGAGACGTAGTCCAAGGTGTTCCACTGCGAGGTAAATGTCTCCACCATCAGTCTTTCTGTTCCCCTTCAGGAACTCGAGCTGCGTCACGAAACGCTATGGGAACGCCCCCGCGTGACCGCGCTCTGAATCACGTGTCTAATCCGTCCAATGGATGGGCGAGACGTCACGGGCGGGGTGACGCAGCGACCCGGAAGCATAAAAGCCCGAGCGGCGAGCCCCGCGTTAGCTTCCTGTTTTCAGCAAGCGCTCTATGTTGATTGTTTGTCTATTTTCCGTCTGGTTTGTGTTTTATCGGCGGCATGCCTAAAGCCAAGGATAAGACAAAGGGCGAGAGCGGGCAGCGCTTCAGGCTGTGTGTTCCTCCCTGTCCGCGATATATTACGGGCGGGGATACACACAGTGTGTGCGTTGCCTGTTTGGGAGCGGAGCATGCTCAGTCGGCTCTCGAGGGAGCCGGCTGCGCACACTGCGAGCGTTTACCGCTGCGCACTCTCCGCTCCCGCTGGGCTCTCTTTGAGGAGGGAGCCCTCACTAGCGTGCCTCGCGGTGCCGGCCCCGCTTCTGCCGAGGCAGAGCGGCGGTTGCGCTCGTGGGGCTCGCAGATGGACCTGGCGGAGGGAATGGAGACGGGCCCGTCCCTTTCTCCTTCCTCACCCTCCAGGTCCACTGTCCCCTCCCTGGGCTCGGAAGCACGCTCTGCGGTTTCTTCCCCCCAGGGAGCGGACTCGGCGCTCCACCTATCGTCCTCCGAGGAGGTTGATGTGGAGAGCGTCGACCCTGAGTCGCAGTCTCCTCAATACGGGGAGCTGCTCGAGGTGGTTACGCGGGCAGTCGCTAAGCTTAGCATTGACTGGCCCGCTGAGTCACGGCCTGAGCCTCAGGGCTCTAGACTGGATGAGCGCTTTTTACGCAGTAGGCCGCCACCTCCGCCCCGGAGCCTGCCCTTTTTTCCGGACCTCCACACTGAGGTGTCGAGGTCCTGGAATAGGCCGTTTTCAGCCCAGTTGTTCAGCCCCACTTCTTCCCATTACGCTAATGTGGCGGGGCTGGACTACTCCGGTTACAGGGCGATGCCCAGGGTTGAACAGACGCTAGCTAGCTATCTGTCTCCTGCTGCTGCATCGTCCCTGAAGGCTCCGGCGTTGCCTACCAAGCCGCTGCGGACCACCTCAGCGCTGGTAGGCAAGGCGTACACGGCAGCAGGTCAGGCCGGTGCGTGTCTGCACACCATGGCGGTGTTACAGGCGTACCAGGCTGACCTGCTTACAGAGCTGGATGAGCAGGGGGAGAGTACGTCTGAGCAGGTAGCTGAGCTCAGGCGGGCTGCTGATCTGTCCCTCCGTGCCACCAAGGAGACCGCCCATGCTATCGGTTGGTCTATGGCAGTCCTGGTGGCGGCGGAGAGGCATCTCTGGCTGACCCTGTCCGATATGAAAGAGAAGGACAGGGTCGTGCTCATGGACGCCCCGCTTACTCCCTCGGGCCTGTTTGGCGACACGGTAGACTCCGTCGTCGAGAGATACCAGCAGGCCCGTGCTCAGGCGGCGGCGTTCCAGCGGTTCCTCCCCCGTCACTCTCTAGCTCGTGGGGCTGCCGGGCGGGGGCAGCCCCCTCCGTGTATGGCCCCCTCCTACAGGGAGGCTCAAAAGCAGAGCGTCGCCTCCCGTGCTCCCCCGAGGCGGGATCTGAGGACCGTCCTCATGTCCAGAAGGGCCGCGGCTAAGAAGCCCTGATGGTTTTGGCCCAGGGCTTCCGAGGGCGGGCCCCTCTGGGGCGACGCGGCGTACACCTCATCTTACGGTGCCCGGGTCCCCCCAGTGCCCTCAGGAGGTCGATCTGCCAACCCTGCCACCTATGGTGCTTCAGGGCGCAGCGGTCTCCGGCGAGCGCCTCTCCCAGTTCTCGCCCGGCAACGTAGTGGGTCTGGGAGGCTCGCGGCCTCTCCTGAGGCCTTCGCAGCGGTTAGCTCATTTCCCCCATGTCGGTTCGCCGCCTCAGGGCACCCAGCTAACCGCTTCTATTACACCAGAGGTCAGTCTCGAGAGACTGATTCCCTTAGTGAGCTTTCTGGCAGTGTGGAAACTTCTGCCGAATGTGTCTCATTGGGTCCTGCGTACTGTAGAAAGAGGCTACCAAATTCAGTTCGGCTCGCCTCCACCTCGTTTTTCTGGGGTTCTTCCCACTGTGGTGGGTCCCGAGCAGGCTCTGGTATTGGAGCAGGAAGTACATACTCTCCTGAGGAAGGAGGCCATCGAGGTGGTCCCTCCTCACGACAGAGAGTCAGGGTTCTACAGCCGGTACTTCATTGTTCCCAAGAAGGGGGGAGGGCTGCGTCCCATTTTGGACTTGCGGCAATTGAACCTCTCAGTCGCTCGACTGAAGTTCAGGATGCTTACGGTCACTCAGGTCGTGTCTCAGATCAGGTCCGAGGACTGGTTCATCACGATTGACCTAAAAGATGCGTATTTCCACGTCTCCATCCTTCCCCCGCACAGGAAGTTCCTGAGGTTCGCTTTCGGGGGCGAAGCTTACCAGTATCGGGTTCTTCCCTTCGGCCTAGCACTCTCACCCCGCACCTTCACGAAGTGCGTGGATGCTGCCCTGGCTCCTATGCGACTACAGGGCATCCGCATACTGAACTATATCGACGACTGGTTGATTTTAGCTCATTCAGAGCAGATGGCGGCTCGGCATCGAGATGCCGTTCTCGCCCATATGAAGGAACTGGGGTTAAGACTAAACGCCGAGAAAAGCGTGCTTTCTCCAGCTCAGAGAACCGCTTATCTAGGCGTCGTGTGGGATTCGACCACGATGCAGGCACGTTTGTCTCCTGCTCGGATCGAGTCGGTCCTCACAGCGGTCGCGAGAGTGAAAGTAGGCCGGTCACTCACTGTAAAGCAGTTTCAGAGACTGCTGGGCCTATTGGCAGCTGCGTCCAACGTGATACCGTTTGGCCTGCTGCACATGAGACCCCTACAGTGGTGGGTCAAGACCAGGGGGTTTTTCCGAAACAGAGGAAACCCGCTCCGCATGATCAAGGTCACGCAACGATGCCGCCGTGCCTTAGCTGTGTGGAGAGAACCTGGGTTCTTGTCTCAGGGCCCGGTCCTGGAAGCTCCTGGTCGCCGCGTAGTGTTAGCGACGGATGCGTCCCTCACCGGATGGGGAGCGGTCATGAGTGGCCGTCCTGCCCGTGGTCTGTGGAGCGGCCGCCATCTCACTTGGCACATCAACCGCCTGGAGATGCTGGCCGTGTTTCTAGCTCTGAAACACTTTCTCCCAGACCTAAGAGGCAGCCACGTGTTGGTGCGCACCGACAACACGACGGTGGTCTCTTACATCAACCACCAGGGAGATCTGCGTTCGCGCCCCCTTTACAGGCTGGCGCTCCAGATCCTTGTGTGGTCCCAAGGGAACCTCCTCTCATTGAGAGCGGCCTACATCCCTGGTCATCTCAACGTGGGAGCGGACACCCTGTCGAGGCAGGGGCCGGTGCCCGGGGAATGGAGACTCCACCCCGAGGTGGGGGAGCTCATATGGCGTATGTTCGGCAGAGCCCAGGTGGATCTGTTTGCGACGCAGGAGACGTCGCACTGTCCCCTTTGGTTCTCTCTGATTCATCCAGCTCCTCTTGGACTGGATGCCATGGTACAGCCGTGGCCGAGGCTGCGTCCGTACGCCTTTCCTCCGGTCGCTCTGCTCCCGGGAGTTCTGGAGAGAGTGCGCCGGGACGGAATTCATCTACTGTTAGTAGCCCCGTTCTGGCCGGGCCGAGTATAGTTCTCGGACCTGATTTCCCTCCTAGACGGCTCCCCATGGGAGATTCCGATCAGGAGGGATCTCCTCTCACAGGGTGATCTTCACCCCCGCCCGGAGCTGTGGAAGCTGTGGGTGTGGCCTCTGAGGGGGCACAACTCCACGCTTCCGGTCTCTCAACCGAGGTTGTGGAGACCATCCTCCAGTCCAGAGCTCCCTCTATGAGGAAACTGTACGCCCTGAAGTGGAAACTTTTCACTTCCTGGTGCGGAGACCGCCGGCTTGACCCTGTTCACTGCCCAGTTGGTACAGTGCTGGAGTTCTTGCAGGCCCACCTCTCCGCGGGACTGACCCACTCCACCCTGAAGGTGTACGTGGCAGCTATTGCGGCCTGCCACGCCCCTCTCGATGGCCAGTCAGTGGGCAGGCACCCCTGGGTGACACGTTTCCTCCGCGGTGCGCTGAGGATCAGACCTCCAGCTCGATCTCGGGTCCCCTCGTGGGACCTGGCCGTGGTTTTAGAGGCTCTCTGCAAACCCCCTTTCGAGCCCATAGAGGAGATTTCGGACCGTCTTCTGACATTGAAAACTGCCTTTCTCTTGGCAATTTCCTCTCTTAGGAGAGTGGGGGATCTTCAGGCCCTCTCGGTGGCCCCTTCCTATTTAGACTATGCGCCTGGTTTGGCCAAAGCATTCTTGTACCCCCGAGCGGGGTACGTACCGAAAGTCCCCTCCTCGGCACCACGGCCGGTCGTGCTGCAGGCTTTCTCTCCTCCTCCCTTCAGGGAGCCCGACCATCGGAAGCTCAATTGTACGTGTCCAGTGCGAGCACTGGACGCGTACGTCCACAGAACTGCCCTGTGGAGAAAGGCGGACCAGTTGCTTGTTTGCTTTGGTCCCCCTAAGAGGGGTTTTCCTGCTTCTAAGCAGACCCTCAGCCGGTGGATTGTAGAATCCAATTCTCTGGCTTTT
Source organism: Pangasianodon hypophthalmus (assembly GCF_027358585.1). NCBI lineage: Eukaryota > Metazoa > Chordata > Actinopteri > Siluriformes > Pangasiidae > Pangasianodon > Pangasianodon hypophthalmus. The sequence goes on along the minus strand of NC_069727.1, from coordinate 21,384,092 downwards.
GAGTCCTCTGGTCTCCCCAGTCCCCTGGGGGTCAAGGCTCACTCTACCCGAGCGGTGGCGGCCTCTAAGGCCTTTCTGGCAGGTGTGTCCTTACAGGACATCTGCAACGCGGCGGGATGGTCCACGCCCCTGACCTTTGCCAGGTTTTATGACCTAGATACCCGAGCCACTCCCGGCTCCTCTGTCCTTGTGCCTTAGGCTTGCCTCCTCCTGGAGGCAGGGACTTGTAAGTCTGGCGGCGTGGGTATACTCGTTCCCATAGCGTTTCGTGACACAGCTCGAGTTCCTGAAGGGGAACGTCTCCAGGTTACGTATGTAACCATGGTTCCCCGAGGGAACGAGACGCTGCGTCTCGGTGCCAAACTTCCGGCGTCCCTGCGGCGCTTGCTTCATTTTCCAGTAAGCTAACGCGGGGCTCGCCGCTCGGGCTTTTATGCTTCCGGGTCGCTACGTCACCCCGCCCGTGACGTCTCGCCCATCCATTAGACGGACTAGACACGTGATTCAGAGCGCGGTCACGTGGGGGCATTGCCATAGCGTTTCGTGATGCAGCGTCTCGTTCCCTCGGGGAACCATGGTTACATACATAACCTGGAGACGTTTTCTTTGCATCTTTGTCTTTGTTTTCGTCTTTGTTTTTGCACCAGCAGGAAGCTCTGGCTCAGGGTTAATGCAGCCATATGCATCTTTACGATCTTTCTTTTCATTGTCAGGTCTGCCATTTTTGGAAAGCCTTTTCTGGGCAGGAGGAGCTTGGTGCTGACCTGGCCCTTAATCTCATCTTGGAAGGATTTTGGGTAGCGACTTACCATTTTCCTCCCACTGTATTTCAGTGATGTTCCTCTTTCCTGGTTTCTTGCACACAGTTAGTATTTCAGCAACCATAATCCTAATAAGCTCCATTCCCTCTGCTGCAGATGGCCTCTTCTCAGTATCCAATAACTTTCTTGTACTTGAGGGCATCTTACCCCAGGGTACTTCAAAGCTGTATTATTGAGATTAGAAGTGCAGCATCTCTTAGCGTTTTTAAATCTTCTCTTAAAACATACTTTTTTGGGGTAGCTTTTCCATGTGATTAATTTGCTGTTATTTATACTGGCTCTGTTAAGAATGATTCTTATTTCTATCTTTGTATTTTATCTCCATTGTATTTTATTTTGAGATGCTAATTTAAAAGAGCTATATAAAATAAAGTTTATTATTATTATTAATGACAGCTACTGTCTGATGCAGTGGGTGAGGCTCGACTTGGCACAATGGTGAGGAGGAATCATCTTCTACTCTCATCACTGAGCGTGAACCTAAATAACACAAAGACGCGTCTATGTCAGTCAATATCATTCACATATATTTTTCACTTATTCTTCTGTCTAGTGAGTCAATCCTAATCTTGTTGCAATCATACCTAAAAAGGTCTCTACTGACTTTGAGAATATTGGATTTATATAAAGGCAGTAATGCTACACAACTAGATGGGACCACATACAACCAGTAACAGACATGGATCCAGACAAGTCTCAGAAAATGCTGCTTAGAACAGTATACTTTATATGAATCTGTAAATATTTATCAGCTGCTCACAGCTATTATTTTACTTTTGTTTAATGCAGGCAAAATAACTTTTCTGATTTCTACTGGCTTCAGGACTCCTGCAAGTTCTGAATCTCCTTAGCTGAACAGACTCCAAGGTTTTTGATCACATCCCCTACTGTCTGTATAACATCCTCTTGGCTGAACACAAAACTGAGGGAATTGGTTAGGTCACTCACCCATACATCCATGACTGCAAGAGAGGGCAGAAGATGAGTTATTGTTTAGTGGATATCAGATTGCGGATTATACATTACACCACAATTACCATATGTTACCTTGGCTAATATACTTGGGTCCCAAGCCCAGATAAAATTGGTGAGGGCTGTGTGAGGAAGGGCATCTGGCGTAAAAACTGTGCCAAATCAAATATGTGTACCAATGATCTGCTGTGGCGACCCCTAACAGGAGCAGCCCATGGGTCATGGGTGCACACACTAGTTCCACATGTGCTTTGAAAGTGATCAGTAGTTACCACACTGATCATGTGGATCAACTTTGTCACCAATAATGTCTGGCAGGAGTCTAAGGAGACACCAGTTCTCAGCTGCTTGGCCACCTATTGTGTTGGCCTTTTCACTAACCTGACAAGGAGATGAACTGGAATCTGAGTCCTTGTAGGCAAATTGTGTGATTTGTCTGTTCAACTGAGAGTATGTGAACCAATGCTTGGTCATAAGCTAAAACTCCCTCGAACAAGTCATGCCCTATGCATGGAGGAAGGCCTGGCTGACCTACATGGAAACATTTCAGAGAGTTGAAGACTGAGTCACAATATATGCCTTTGACATCATCCACATCAAGCTCCTGCAATAACTGCACTTCTTCTTTGTAGGTATCAACTATTCATACAGGAAAGCTTCAACTCACATTCTTTGTACCTCACAATACTTGCATAAGTACTTGGAAGTGTTGAAATTCTGTGTGTGGCCACCAGTGCAGTGTGACCCCAAACTGTCACCTATAATAGATATTACTGTTGCTCAAACCACATGACCAGAAGCGGTCAGAAGTCTGTGTTCTTCAAGCTGTCTTGAAAACACTGTGTCCTGACTGTAGGATTTAAGTCTGTCTCTTTGCACAAGAGAACTAACTGCATATTGTTGATACTGGAACGATGGAATGGCTCAAAGTCAGTAAGTGTGAAGTATCATCCCAAAAGCTTATGTTTTTTCCTGCCTGACCCAAGAAGGTTGACAACTTCAAACACATCCTGATACAAGATCAGTTGTAAGATGATGTCACTCTGCTTGCAGAAACAGTAATTGGATTTTAAGACTGAGCCATCACAAATATCACTTAAGATGCCATCAGAAGCTAGATGATTTTGAAACTTAACACATTCCTGCCATACAACAGGATCTTTTAGAATAGTCAGACAGGGGTATGTGTTGTGCATAACTGTCTCTTCTATGTTCACTGGTGCGCAGGTAAACATTTTCTGGCTGCACATAGGCAAAGTTCTTCTGAAAATACTGCCTTCTATATATATATTCTATCTTCTATATTCAGTGTAGAGATGAGAACTTCATGCAGCATGCAAATCAGTTTCCTGAAGAATCTTAAAAAAATTGAATCAAAAATGGTTGAAAATTTAATAAAAAAACCAAGATACTTTACCTGGAGTTGCATGTAAAATAGCCACAGATTTCTCATGTACAAAGACCTAATATCAATATCTTGTTCCACTTGGTCCATTCAAGTTTCAGTTTCATTGGGCTCAATCTTAGAGGACACAGATGGTTTGGAGTATGTGACATCAGTTTCATGTTTATGGGTTCTTGAAATATGGGATGTAAATGAAGACTTCGCTCTAAAAGCCTTGTTACAATTGCTGAATGGGCTATGTACTAGCTCATACTTACTCAAATGTACCTTGAGGTGTGCAAGAAGATCTCTCAGATCTATGCATTGCTGCTTACAGTTAACGTCATCACACACAAATGACCTTTGTGTGTCATCCAACTGTGAAACAGGGCTGCTGTGGGAAAGATAGACATGAGCTTTTAAGGCACTGTACTTAGTGAATTTTTGTTTGCAGTCTGAAAAGCAATGTGGATAGTGCAAGCAACTATTTGCATCATTTCTATGCAGAATTTGATGATCAACATAGCTTTTAATATTTTTCAGGGACATTTTGGTTCTTGTGCAGATAATGGCACTGAACTTTTTTTTCTTTTTTTTTTTAGATTTGGGCACTTGATTTTGTTTAAAGAACCACTTCTAAACACTGGGCCTATACTTGTCTGTGCTTGTTCCAACCTGATGCCCTACTTCTGGTTGAAGTTCTCATCAAATCACTTGCTGCTGCTGAGGATGGCCCCACATGGACAGCCTGAAGGTCACTGAGATTACTGAGGATGGTACCACTTAAAAACCATGTAGATGGCTTAGGACTACAATCACTTTGATAGCTTTAGGACCTCAATTGCCACGAGCAGTTTGGCACTCAGGTCTCCATCAGTGGACAGTTGATAAGTTCAACAAAACAGACTTCATGTGAAAACTGTAAAGAATTTACTGGTTACACAACTGCACTATTTGTCCATGGTACACAGTTATAGAAGGGAATGATTTATAATCGCACTATCCGGTGTCACCCAGATGAGGATGGGTTCCCTTTTGAGTCTGGTTCCTCTCAAGGCTTCTTCCTCATATTGTCTCAGGGAGTTTTTCCTCACCACTGTTGCCTCTGGCTTGCTCATTAGGGATGAAGTTATATATATATTTAAAATTTAAATCCTGAATTTATATATTTCTGTAAAGCTGCTTTGTCACAATGTCCAGTGTTAAAAAAGCTATACAAATAAAATTGAATTGTATTTGTGAACAGTGTTTGCAGTGTAGCAGGGTGTGTTATCCTGCTGAAAGATGCCACTGTCATTAGGGAATACCGTTGCCATGAAGGGGTGTACCTGGTCTGCAACAATATTTAGGTAGATGATACTTGTCATCCACCTGAAGGCCAAGTAACATCCACATGAAGGCCCAAGGTTTCAAGGTTTCCCAGCAGAACATTGCCCAGAGCATCACACTGCCTCCACTGGCTTGCCTTCTTCCCATAGTGCATCCTGGTGCCATCTCTACCCCAACGACGCACACGCACCCGGCCGTCCACATGATGTAAAAGAAAATGTGATTCATCAGACCAGGCCACCTTCTTCCATTGCTCCATGGTCCACTTCTGATGCTCACGTGCCCATTGTAGGAGCTTTCAGTGGTGGACAGGGTCAGCATGGGCTCTCTGACCGCTCTGCAGCTACGCAGCTCCATACACAGCAAGCTGCACTGCACTGTGTGTTCTGACTCTTTTCTATCAGAGCCAGCATTAACTTTATCAGCAGTTTGTGCTACAGTAGCTCTTCTGTGGGATCGGATCAGACGGGCCTTCACTCCTCACTCGCATCACTGAGCCTTGGGCTCCCATGACCCAGTCGCCAGTTCACCGGTTGTCCTCTAGACATCACAATTTGGCACTTGTCAAAGTCACTCAGATCTTTACGCTTGTCCATTTTTCCTGCTTCCAACACATCAATTTTGAGAACTGACTGTTGACTTGCTGCCTAATATATCCCTCACCTTTACAGGTGCCACTGTAACGAGATAATCAGCGTTATTCACTTCACCTGTCAGTGGCTTTAATGTTATGGCTGATCGGTGTATATAGTTATTGTGGTTTAAATGAAATTATATACATATATATGTATGTATATAATTTCATTTAAACCACAATAATTATATTGATTATCAAGCACTGTTAAATTAGCACTTTACTAAATATTAGGACATAGATAAAGAATCAGAGCCCACTACTGAAACTCACCTGTAATATGAAGGTGATGATGAAGCACCTCTCTGTCTACTATGAGCTGTTTCTAACCTCTGACAAGCTTTTTATAAAACTTCTCATGCAAAACTGCTGGTCTTCTTCCCCACATGACAGGAACAGGTGCCTTTTTTTTCAAATTCAATTTCCATATGTGCACTGTTGAAACCAACTCAAGTAGTTGGTCTGGTAGTGTGTGTGTGTGTATGTGTGTGTGTGTTTCTACTTTTGCAATAACTAATGACTTTTTATTCAGTTTTATACAGAAGTGGTCGTGGTTATATGTTAAAAAAAATCAGCCAGTATTAAAATCTTCATAATGGTTCAAACAAACAACAGATAATGTTTAGTAGCTCAGACACCAGTAGGCTTGTACTGAGCAACAAGAACTGAAGAGGTCCTGCAATATTTCTCTCTCATCTTTTTCAGAGTATTATACACAATATGATGAACTGGTAACCACTTGATAAAATATTGATAATATCAAAAATAAAACTCCAGCTCTACATGGCTGGATATTTTTCAGGCAAGCTACTCCATCATCAGGACACACTTTACACGACCATTTAAAGCTTCATTGATTGAGTCATTATTTAAAGTTCGATTCAACATTTTACAAATAAAAAACACATTTCCCATGTTTTTAAGCTTTATAAATATTCCCTGTTATACTAGACTTGGTCAAAGTCATGGTGCACTGAAATGTGCAGTGAAGCTTCCATGCAAAGTGTTTAAACAAAGTACCAAAGCAAATTTATTGCTAATGCTCAGAAAAAGTATCAGTATCAATTTGCATTTCCTTCTTTGTTTGGTTTTCTTTCACTTACATAAACTTGGCCTTTGTGTGTACACTACAGCTCTGCTGCCCCTGCACTAGCCAAGCTCTCATTAATGACACTAACCTACAAGAAAAAAACAATGTTACATCATAACTGATTACTAAATGACATTTTCAGCTACAACTGACTGTAAACATCTTAGGCTCATGTAAAGAAATAATGCCTTCAGAAATAATGCAAATAAATGTTTTCTACATAAAAACGTCTAAAAAAAAAGCAGTAAACAGCAATAAACTAATTACTGAATACTAAAAGTCAGTATTTGAGTATTTAGACTCATTTGGCAGTGAGTATTTAGAAACATGTCCTGATTGTATAAATGGACTTTCATGTTCATATCCCACTGGGAAACGTTAGTAGACACAGGAAGTGTTGCTGTGTCTCAACCAAATTTGGCATTGGAGAATCTGTAGAAATTTCCATTTACAACATTAGAAACAGTAGGAGCAATGGCATGTTGTATACTGCTGAGAGGGACGTGAAACTCAATACTGTGTGGCTTTGGAACCAGTGATATGATGACAGGTGAATGAATTAAATCCCATGGCCTGACCATGAAGCGTAACCCATGTATCACAGTCAGAAACTGCACTGTAAAATCTGATGAGTTGAGTTTACTCAAATCAATTAAACTGATTGCCTTAAACTATTTAAATTTAAAAATTGCTTTGAATATAGCTAACTGTAAGGAAAAAGAGGACTTCTTTGAACATAGTGAAAGATGTCAATGTCTTTATTTATATAATAGCACTAGCGAGGCACATGTGAAAACCAGCTCAGATTTAATCGAGTCAGACTGAACCCAGAGCATCTAAATCCTTTAATATATATAAAACTCTTGAACAGGAATTATCACCCATATGCACACATTTGGTATTCTTTTGACTGACTCATTTAACCTACTCCCGTTCCTATCATTAGAATTGATTAGCATCCTGGTGTAAGTGTTAAAGAGAGGTCCGATCATTCTTTGTGACTATGGTGATGTAACACTTCCCAGTGTGCAATAATGAATTCACAGAGGGCGGTTGCACATTTAAGGTGGGCTTTATTCTGAAAAATGAATTAATCGTTTCAGTAGCAGCACTCGTGGTTAGCATGCATTTACTCCCGCTCTCAAACTCTCTCTATGTATTAAACATTACATTTTAACATACAAATATTATCCTGTAGCTCCACAGGAAATGATTACAACAATATCTCTGCTATATTCTCAATAAACAACATTCGTGTTATCACATGAACTCATGTTTACATGTGCAACTTATAAATCAATGTATAACATGGTTAATACAACAGATACCTGCTGCACTTACTGTTCAAACGTATTGGGAAATATATACACAAACGTTATAAACATTAATACACTTAGTCCCACACATTTTCCACCAGCTTACCTGAAAAATATGAATTAATCGTTTCAGTAGCGGCACTCGTGGTTAGCACGCATTTACTCCCGCTCTCGAACTCTCTCGAGATTCAGCGAGAGCACAATTCCATAACTCACCACGCCACTTCACCGCCACCAGCTGGCGCAATCTGAGACCGCGATTTTTTCTAAGCCCACAATGTCTATTTAACTTTAGAAACAGTATGTAGCTTACTCCTCTTTCTCTGTTTTACATTTCCGGAGTGCAATGCTTTTACCCACTGCGTTACAGTGACAGAGATATTTGTGGTAACAGCTTATCAGCCTTACAGCATGTGGAACCAGCGGGGTTTGGGTTAAGATCACATGCCATCAAAACCCACTTGTCCAGCTGACTTAACTCACTTTTCGTTATACTTACTTAAATTCACTAAGTTACCATTAAACTAATTTGAAAGACTAATTAAGTCTATTTTGTTTATAAAGATATGTTAATATGAAACAGCTTACTCACAAGTAAGTGGTCTATCCTTACCAGGGTCGTGGTGAGCGTGAGGTGGAAAAAAAACCCTGGATGGGACACCAGTCTGTTGCAGTGTAACATGCGTAAACTCAGTGTTTATTTTGTTTGGGGTAATCCATAAATCCCCGATCGATAGCTGTCACCTTGTCATGGTGGTCAGGCTTGTGTATTGCCGTGACCCAAACGGCTATACTGCCTGGAGTTACACTCACCCTTGCCAGGAAGATCAATGGTTACCAGTCAGACAAAGAGCAGTGAACATTATACTGGGCAGCAGCAGTATGGGTCGGTAGTTCGTCACATTCAAGTGACAACAGCAATAACACTAACATTAACTGCGTGGAAGAAAGGCCTGGCAATCTACTTCTGTATCCTGCCATGAAAACTCTATAGATTTAAATCAAGATACAGTGCTAGAAGATAAGAGGGTCAGAAGGCACTCAGCAAGTTACTAGGAAAGAGCTAATGACTTGTCAGAGTAAAGCTAGCCTTTATGGGGTTAGACCAAAGCCTTCCGGAAATCTACCTGCTGATGTTGCTCTGGATGAAATGAGGATCAGAAGCTGTAAAGACCTCCTGAATATTGGGACATAGAATGTGAGAAGTATGAATCAAGGAAAACTGGTTTTGGTATAAAAAATGAAATGCAACATTTTGAGATTGATTGGTCACTGATTTCAGATCAGAGAACTAAAATGGACTGGCATTTTGAATCCAATAACTATATAGTATACTATGCCGGAAATGGTGAGCGAAGGAGAAACAGGGTAACATTTATAATCAAGAAAGACCTCACAAAGTCCGTAATGAAATACAATGCAATCAGTGATCATTTGTGATCATTTCTTTTTGTCTATGAGGAACACCCATTAATACAACTGTCATCCAGGTGTATGCACCAACAACAGATGCGGAAGAGGAAGAACTTGATCAGTTCTAGGTACAAGTGCAAGCTGAAATCGAACATTTTCTTTCAACAACACAAAAGGCAACTGTACACATGGACCTTTCGGCTGCACTCATTAGGGGTCACCACAGCGGATCACTGGTCCATGTATTTGATTTGGCACAGTTCTTACACTGGATGCCCTTTCCGACACAACCCTCCCCAGTTTTATCTGGGCTTGGGGCTGGAACTCCAGTAGCTGGAGTTGGTTCCCAGACTGCTAGTCTTCCATTCAATTCAATTCAATTTTATTTGTATAGCACTTTTAACAATGGACATTGTGACAAAGCAGCTTTACAGAAATAAATACATTCAAGAATGTATTCAATAAATGTTAAGAGTATGAATTTATCCCTAATGAGCGAGCCAGAGGCGACAGTGGTGAGGAAAAACTCCCCGAGACGATATGAGGAAGAAACCTTGAGAGGAACCAGACTCAAAAGGGAACCCATCCTCATCTGGGTGCAATGGATAGTGCGATTACAAATCATTCCCTTCTATAACTGTGTACTACATGGACAGATAGTGCAGTTGTGTAACCAGAAAATTCATTACAGTTTTCACAAGAAGTCTGTTTGTTGAACTTATCCACTGTTCACTGATGGAGACTTGCGTGCAAGTATAACTTTCTTTGGAGCCGTCCCTCTATGTAGAATTAGCAGTACATAGTTAAGTATTTGATTGGTGTTTTCCATTTCTCTGGATTTCAATAAACTCTATTTTATTGAACATTTTATTGCTGTGGTGTGGTTATTACTTTTGTTATTGCAAGAAGCCAACCTATTCAGAGCTAAGCCTTCAGAAACCATGTATTTTTACTGCTCTTAGCTAAAACCATTGTTACAGACGTGACAGTTCTGAAAGCGGCACTTACCTGACTATAGAAAAGCATATAAAATGCTTTAAAAACTTTAACAGAGAGCTCTAGAGCACCAAACTTTGACCTCTGAGGCATCAGTATGGTAAGGCTTCACAATTAATCGACTGTAAACTGAAATCGCGGTACTGCAAATGGTTATGGATCATTTAAAACTATAGCCTGCGTTCACAGCATTTTTGATGTGGTTAAGGTGTAACTAGTGTAGGAAATTTACTGTTTAGATTAAGCTTCCTGCATTCTCCACCAAAATATGCAGGAGCTTAGCAGATCAGCTCAGAAGGGGAAATTTTGTAAACGTAATTTTTTTTTAGCTGATCAACTATTCGTCCAGCGATAAGTTGAAATTAGTGTATTTATTAATTGTGCATGGGATATTTACCTCCGTGGCCACCAGCAATAATATCCTAAATACAGTGAAACACTGTAATAAGACAATAGGAATAAGATCAGCAGTTTAAGGCAGTAAATTATAAACACAGAGACACAAGACACTTCCCTTTAAAAACGTCTCCAGGTTACGCATGTAACCATGGTTCCCTGAGGGAACGAGACGCTGCGTCGAAACGCTATGGGAACGCCTTCAGCGTGATCGCGCTCTGAATCACGTGTGTAATCAGTCCAATGGATGGGTGAGACGTCATGGGCGGGGTGACGTAGCGACCCGGAAGCATAAAAGCCCGAGCGGCAAACGCCGCGCTAGCTTCTGAGAAATGAGGCAAGCACGGCAGGGATGCCGGAAGTGTGGCACTGAGACGCAGCGTCTCGTTCCCTCGGGTAACCATGGTTACATGCGTAACCTGGAGATGTTCCCCTTCAGGAACTCGAGCTGCGTCGAAACGCTATGGGAACGAGTATGCCCACACCGCCAGACTTACAAATCCCTGCCTAGTGTGGAAGAGGCACAGCTTAAGGCAAAAGGACAGAAGAGCCTGGAGTGGCTCGCATATCCAGGCCGTAGAACCTGGCAAACGTCAGGGGCATGGACCAACCCGCCGCGTTGCAGATGTCCTGCATGGACACACCTGCCAGAAAGGCCTTCGAGGCCACCACACCTCGGGTAGAGTGAGCCTTGACCCCCAAGGGTGAGGGGAGACCAGAGGACTCATAAGCCAGGGAAATGGCCTCCACAATCCACCGGCTGAGGGTCTGCTTGGTAGCAGGAAGACCCCTCTTCAGGGGACCAAAGCATACAAACAATTGGTCCGCCCTCCTCCACAGGGCAGCTCTGTGGACGTACGCATCCAGTGCTCGCACTGGACACGTACAGTTAAGCTTCCGATGGTCGGGCTCCTGAAAGGGAGGAGGACAGAAGACCTGCAGCACGACCGGCCGTGGTGCCGAGGAGAGAACTTTCAGTACGTACCCCGCTCGGGGGTACAAGAACGCTTTGGCCAGACTGGGCGCAAAGTCTAAGTAAGAGGGGGCCACAGAGAGGGCCTGAAGATCCATCACTCTCCTAAGAGAGGAAATAGCCAATAGAAAGGCAGTTTTCAACGTCAAAAGAAGGTCCAAAATCTCCTCTATAGGCTCGAAGGGGGGTTTATAGAGAGCCTCTAAAACCACGGCCAGGTCCCAAGGAGGAACCCGAGATCGCACTGGAGGTCTGAGCCTCAGCGCACCGCGGAGGAAACATGTAACCAGGGGGTGCCTGCCCACTGACTGACCACCGAGAGGGGCGTGGTAGGCCGCAATAGCCGCGATGTAGACCCTGCGGAGAGACGGGCTTGCAGGAACTCCAGCACTGTACCAACTGGGCAGTGAACAGGGTCGAGCCGGCGGTCTCCGCACCAGGAAGTGAAAAGTTTCCACTTCAGGGCGTACGGTTTCCTCGTTGAGGGAGCTCTGGACTGGAGGATGGTCTCAACAACCTCGGCTGAGAGACCGGAAGCTCTGAGTTGTGCCCCCTCAGAGGCCACACCCACAGCTTCCACAACTCTGGGCGGGGGTGAAGGATGTCGCCCCCCGCCTCTGAGAGGAGGTCCCTCCTGACGGGAGTCTCCCATGGAGAGCCCTCAAGAAGGGAAATCAGGTCCGAGAAGCATACTCGGCCCGGCCAAAATGGGGCTACTAGCAGCAAGCGGACCCCGTCCCGGCGCACTCTCTCCAAAACTCCCGGGAGCAGAGCAACCAGGGGAAAGGCGTACAGACGCAGCCTTGGCCACGTCTGTACCATAGCATTCAGTCCTAGGGAAGCTGGATGAGTCAGAGAGAACCAGAGGGGACAATGCGATGTCTCTTGAGTCGCAAACAGATCCACCTGAGCTCGGCCGAACATACGCCATATCTGCTCCACCACCTCCGGGTGGAGCCTCCATTCCCCGGGCATCGGTCCCTGCCTCGACAGGGTGTCTGCTCCCATATTGAGACGGCCAGGGATATAAACTGCTCTCAGCGAGAGGAGTTTCCCCTGGGACCACACAAGGATCTGGAGCGCCAGCCTGTAAAGGGGGCGCGAACGCAGACCTCCCTGGTGGTTGATGTAAGAGACCACCGCTGTGTTGTCGGTGCGCACCAACACGTGGCGACCTCTTAGGTCCGGGAGAAAGTGTTTCAGTGCTAGAAACATGGCCAGCATCTCCAGGCAGTTGATGTGCCAAGTGAGATGGCGGCCAAAATTACTTTTCTTAACCATGGATTTCAAGTGTGTGAAAGAGAGCGAGGGAAAAAAACACGTCATTAGGTGTGTCCTTTAAGGTAGGATGTAATTGATCAGCTAAGTGAACATATGTGCACGCCTGTTCATCTCTCTCTCTCTTTCTATCTCTCATTTATTAAATACTGTAAGAACGAAAACATTGTCTTCTTGTTATTAGAATAAAATTTTTAAAATGTTATTAAAATAAAGTAATTTCTAATATGTTCCTATATACAGTAAGCCTATGATTTAATATGAAGCTTCTGTAACGGTCATGCCCAAAACACATTATTATGGTTGTTCAAAGCAAAGAAAGGAGATAAATTGTTGATCATAATTAGCATGGACATAATTTGGCTTTGTACGGAAAGTTTCAAGTTATTTGTATTAATAATTATTATATGACATAAACTTATATGACATATAGCCCTTATAAATTCAAAAGGCAGCGCTGTTATGACAAAGTGAGTGTATGTATTTCTCAGACATTTCTCCAACTTTCTGCAAAACTTTTGTTTACATAAAGTAAATTAAAAAAGTGTTTTTTGAACCCTCTTTTGAAAACACTATGAACTATGGTTAGTTGAAACTGTCATTTTACTATTGGTGAACACCTCATATGTGGTGGATAAACATGGCGATTTCCTTAAAATTTCTATCACAGCATATTAATACAGTAAAGTACAGACCTAAATGGACAACTTTAAAAGGGTTTTGTTTTTTTTACTATTATAGAACTTTACTATTAAATAGTAAGGTTGACATTTGCATAGAATTGCTCTAGTACACTTTCAGCACTGTGATATATTAACTATGAAATATTTTAGCTGTGTGGACATCACAAAATTTTTATTCATGGGATTAATATATTACATATTTGTGAACTTTCCAAATAGCAAAATGTCCTATGTAAACTAGTCATTATTATCGTCTATCGCAAAAACATACCCTCCCAGTCCCTCTACATGTTTAGATACCATAAAGTTGTCTCCTCCTTATGTCCTTGTGCCATTTTACTTTCACTGCCACTCTGAACATCCCTTTTGCTTCTGTTCTACTTATTGAGGTATTTACTTCAATGCATTTTTATGTATGGGCAGTGGGCAGATGCTTCACTATGCTACGCATCTCTACGGGAAATGAACGACCCCGGCCTCCACGAGTTTCCTGCTGCCTTACAGGTCGGCCTTGGTTGGTCAAAGGATATGGGAGTAAACCCAGAAAAAATCCGGTACGGAGACCCGTAGGCAGTTGGACGAGTTTTGCGATCCCTTCTGGCACCTCCTGCAGCTGCGCTGGTACCAGCTGTATCGGCTTGCCTTTCCGCCGGATTCTACCAGCAATGTCGAGAGGGGGATCCTGGCACTGGGCACTCCAGGATCTCCATACCACTTGCCCAGGCCTGCACCTGGAGAGGTCACTCCAGATTCGCTGTCTCAGCGAAGACTCAACACGGAGAGCAGCAGTCACCAGTAATAAGCCCAGGCTTGTTTGGCATAGAGCCGGGCGCTAGGGGTCACTCTTGACGGTGGGAGTCCTCTGACTCCAATGGGAAGTTACCGCCCGCCTAAACCCAGGCAGTCCCCGGGCAGTAGGGTACTACCCCGCCACAACTTGCTTGCTTCATTGGGTGCATGAAGCTTAGACAAAATCGACAGGCTTGTTGTAAAATTAAGCACCAGGCAATCACCAAAAGAAAAAGAAATCACCAGCCCTGAGGCTGGCAACCTGGAACGTTAGAACAATGTGCCCTGGCCTCTCTGACGATCTCCAGCAAGTTGACGATGCCAGGAAAACCGCCATCATTGATCGTGAGCTGGCCAAGCGGAATATCGACATCGCCGCCCTCCAGGAGACACGCCTCGCTTCCAGTGGCAGTCTTCAGGAGAAGGACTACAAGTTCTTATGGCAAGGCCTGGAGTCAGACGAGCGCTGACTCTACGGGGTTGGCTTCGCAGTCCGCAACTCCCTCCTGTCATCAGTCGAACTTCCTTCTCAGGGAACCAAGTGCATCCTCTCACTCCGCCTCACTACCTCCTTGGGACCTATTCACATCCTTAGCGTCTACGCCCCCACACTCAGCTCTATAGCAGAGGCTAAATATGCATTCTATGAGGAGCTCGTGGCAAGGATCAGAGAGATTCCAGCGAAGGAAAACCTGTTCCTGCTTGGAGATTTCAACGCCCGGGTAGGCGCAGACCACACCTCCTGGCCACGTTGCATCGGACACTTTGGTGTCTGCAAGATCAATGACAACGGACAGCGGCTACTTGAGCTTTGCTCCTTCCACAACCTTGCCATTACCAACACTTTCTTTTCCACTAAGCTCCACCACAGAGTGTCTTGGCGACATCCCAGGTCGAAGCACTGGCACCAACTGGATCTCCTCATCACCAGGAGATCCATGCTGAACCATCTGCTCTGTACGTGCAGTTACCATAGTGCCAACTGCGACACTGACCATTCTATGGTCGGCAGCATGGTGCGTCTCCGCCCCGGACGGATCCACCGCTCCAAGCAGAAGGGCCTGCCTCGCATTGACACTGCCAGAACTTCAAAGCCTGAGCTGCGTGAAAGCTTCGCTGAGCTCATCAACAAGGCCCTGGAAGACTGCCCCACAGACTGTGCCACAGCTCGCTGGGACTTCATTCACGATGCCATATACCAGACCACCTCAGACACTTTTGGGTAGAGAGCCAGGAAGAATGAGGACTGGTTCGAGGCCAGGATTGAAGAGATGAAGCCTGTCATAGCCGACAAGGGTGCTGCACTTCTTGAGTATAAGAGAAAGCCCAGCAAGAAAACACTGGCAGCCTACAGAGAGGCCCGCAACAACACCAAGACGGTCGCCCGCAGATGTGCCAACGACTATTGGTTGAAGCTTTGCAGCATCATCCAGATCTTCGCGGACTGCGGAGACATTCGTGGCATGTATGAGGGGATGAAGAAAGCCTTTGGACCAAGTGCCACCAAGATTGCACCCCTCAAGTCCACCACCGGCGAAATCATAAAGGACCGTGGCAAACAGATGGAAAGATGGGTCGAGCACTTTGGGGAGCTGTACTCCAGAGAAAATAGCGTCACCGACACAGCTATGGAGCACACCACCCCACTGCCCACCATGGATGAACTCGACTCGCCACCCACCATTGAGGAGCTCACCAAGGCCATCGACTCGCTGTCCTGTGGGAAAGCGGGATGCAAAGATCGTCACGCTCTACAAGAACAAGGGCGACCGCAGCGATTGTAACAACTATCGTGGGATCTCTCTCCTCAGCATTGTCGGAAAAGTCTTTGCCAGGGTAGTCCTCAACCGCCTGCAGGTACTTGCTGACCATGTGTATCCCGAGTCACAGTGTGGGTTTCGTGCCCAGCGATCAACCATCGACATGGTGTTCTCCCTCAGGCAGCTGCAAGAAAAGTGCTGCGAACAGCGACGTCCCTTGCTCCTTGCCTTCATCGACCTAACCAAGGCGTTTGACTTGGTCAGTCGCCCTGGCCTCTTCGCCCTCCTTCACAAGATTGGATGTCCCCTCAAGCTCCTGAAGATGGTCGAGTCGTTCCACGACAACACGTTCGGCACAGTTCAGTATGATGGATCATCATCGGACCCCTTCCCAATCAAGAGTGGTGTGAAACAAGGGTGTGTCCTGGCCCCAACACTTTTCGGGATATTCTTCTCCTTACTCCTGCGATACGCATTTAGTGAGTCCGAAGATGGCATCTTTCTCCACACACGGTGCGATGGGAACCTCTTCAACCTCGCCCACCTTAGAGCAAAGACCAAGGTGCACAGGATCCTCGTCCGGGAGATGCTCTTTGCTGATGACGCTGCTCTTGCTGCTCACACTGAAGGGCAGTTTCAGCGACTCATCACTCGCTTCTCGGAGGCATGCAGAGAGTTCGGCCTCACCATCAGTCTCAAGAAGACTATCATCATGGGTCAGGATGGCAGTACCATTCCCAAAATCACCATTGGTGATCACACCCTGGAGGTGGAGGACAAGTTCACATACCTCGGCTCCACCATATCTAGTAACCTATCCCTGGACGCTGAGCTCAACGTGAGGATAGGCAAAGCGGCAACCACCATGGCCCGCTTAACGAAGCGTGTGTGGGACAACCCCATGTTGACACTTAACACAAAGATGAAGGTGTACCATGCGTGTGTGCTGAGCACTCTTCTGTACGGCAGTGAGGCTTGGACCCTGTACATGCACCAGGAGCGAAGACTGAACACCTTCCACATGCGCAACCTCAGACGACTCCTCGGCATCACTTGGCAGGATTGCGTCTCCAACACAAGCGTCTTGGCCCAGGCAGGCATGTCAAGCATGTTCACCATCCTTTCTCAGAGGCGCCTGTGCTGGCTCGGGCACGTATGCAGGATGAACGATGGCCGCATTCCAAAGGACATTCTCTATGGCAAGCTCATCACAGGCACACGGCCATCTGGACAATCCGCCTTGCGCTACAAGGATGTCTGCAAGAGGGATCTGAAGTCGTGCAGAATCAACCCAGCAGTTCTCGAATCAGCGACCTCGTAATGGCTTATTCAGCCATAATCGGCGCTGCAGCACCACACCTAAGTAAATACTCAGGTGCAGATTCCATTGTCTCTAGAGACAGAAGGATGCCAACATAATAACATTTTTATATGAAAGTAAGAATTAATTAATTAAAATACATTTTATAAAACCATGAAGCAGAAATCAAGCTGATTAAAATGAATGTAATAAATTTCATTAATTCACAGATGAGTTGATTAAAAATGTACAGATTCAATCAAATGTGACACTTTTTTTTTTTTTAACCAGAGTGTTTATTTAATCCATGCTTCATCATGAGCACATGAATAATAGTGGTCGTTCTGTTTCACTGTTCCTAACCACCAGAGGCAGTGAATAACACCTGGATATTCTCTTATGTGCATATGCTGAAACCTTTTCCACAAAGTCATATGACAACAGTGACGTACTACTTACTGTAAGTTACTGTACATTTCTTGAGCTAACCTGTGCAGCTTGTAACTTTGGGAGGAGCCACAGTTTCCCAAAAACTGAAAAACTGTCCTAGAAAGCTGTGATGTCAAGATGTCTCTATTCAGCTTATCTTACCCACAGTGGTGATGCTATCCATTCCATTTTATCTGAGAATTACTAGCCCTAATTGCCATCCTGATAGCCCAAGGTCTAAGCTCAGCTCATGGTGCTACCATGAGCTCCCCTCATGGTGCTCGACTGGGAAGCATGAGGACAGCATGTCCATTGCTGCAACTCTGTGATAACTTTCCAGCTAGCTAGTCCATAGCCAGCTCCTCTGCTATGGACTAGATGGAGGCCTCACTTCTAACAGCAAGACACCTGGCTCGAGAGTAGGGAAACTATGTGCCAGTTTGATTAATGCACAGTGCAAGGTGTGGTTGGCACAGTCCACACTGCCTCAAGCATGCAAAACCCCCCTACACAGTTTGCCCTAGATTCCTGGACTGCTCTTTGTGCCCACAGCCAAGGATTCAGAATTGTGCAACCATTGGAATAACATAGATCAGCCAGTGGTCATAAAAGACCCGAGCCAGTGTTCAGGTGCCCCCCTGAAGGTCACCCAGGAGCTACAGACACTTAGAACTGAGCTCCCAGGGCCCCAATAATTACCCAAGCTTCCCTGATCCATCCCAAGGGTTGGGCCCATAATGGCACCAGTTCTCCACTACCCGCATTGGGAAAACCTCTCAGAGCCCACCAGTGAAGAACAAGAGAATGCTAGTAGGCATTTGGCAAGTAGGTTCCAGAAACCGAAGGGACATTTTTGTTGCATTATAGTAAGAACTATAACACTGCCATCATATGACTTTGGATCCAAGAACTACGCAATGGTTCTGGGAAAATACAAATTCAATGTAGTAAGATGATCATGTAATAGCTTAAACATTTACTTCTAAATAATATGTGTGATATGGCCAGAGATACTATATTTACTTTTCTGACCCACAACTGGCATGCAGTGTACTATAGCAGTCATGACATAGTGAGAGGAAACACATACATTTAGTAACTCATCGCACTGTTTTAATGTTTCCCTCATCTCATTATACTTCATCTTCAGGATACCGTGAGCCTCCCCCACAGACTCCCTCTCCTAAAACACAGCCATAGTGCAAAAGATGGTCATGGCTGAGTGCTTAATTTTTTTATCTACAATAGGCAAATTACATTCTTACACTTACAAAAAAACCCAGCATCTTAAACTAGAAATACAGTTTTTAATTTTTTCAATGACATATAGCCTGTGGTGTAACTCATCATGCGGCACAAACATTACTTGTTCTTAGATTATTTCTAAAAGAACTGCTTCATGCAAGGATATTTCCAATCACCGTTGTTATCTCTTCACACTTCCTGCGTGTCTCAGAGAGCTCTTCCTCCAGCTGCTGCTCTGAGCTTTGCAGTGTGTCTACCTGGGACCTCAGGTCAGACTTCTTGTTGTCCAGCTGAGCACTAGACTCCATCACTGGCTTGTATTTCTCCTCAATTTCAGCCAGAGAGGCCTGGAAGTTCAATACTTAAAGCTTGTTGGCAGACCTTCAGACACTTTCGAGAACTTAATCATTAGAACAGCCAGAAGTATATATTTGACAAAGGACTAAATGTTGCCAAAGCGTGACTAATCAACGATCAACACACACACACGCACACAGAGTTCACATTAGTAGTGATGGTTACAGGAGAAGAAATACTTACACTTAACTCTTGACTCCTTGTTGTGTAATAGAGTTTCCTTCATCTGATCATACTGTGACTTCAGGATACCACAATACTTCTAAAACACAGCCATAGAGCAAAAAAGAAAAAAAAATTAACTTTTTGCTAATTGCACTGCTTCACTTCAAAGAAAAAGAAATAATTTCAAAGTAGAATGAATTTTGGTCAAGTAGAAACTGATGACTTGGAACCACATGGACCTTTATGGACCAAGTAAATTTTTACATAAAATCTGAAATAAAAATTGCAATAGCAGTAGTAAAAAATTTATGGCTTAATGAGAGGAAAAGCTTACAATTAGTGACTCATCACTCTGTTTTAATGACTCTTCATACTACATAAAACACAGCAGTGGAGAAAACAAAAAGAATCACACTCAATCTTCACATCTACAATGGGCCAATTCCATTATACCTTTTGAAAATGTGTATTAAACAAGTGTGTAAATACACAAAAGTCCGATTTGGAGATGCCTTTTCATGTCTTTGAGTGGAAAACAAGTTCATTGTAGGACCCACAATTTTTTAAGTTGTTGTTACAGAACCAGCACAATTTGTAGTAAAAATTGGCTTTCCATGTACCCAGGTACAAGTGCCTGTGGCAGACACATCAAATGGAGAGCTTCATTTCAAAAAATACTCACATGGTATTCCACTACTTCAGGGTTTGCTCATGTTAACTATTTTCAAATTCCAGGATTTGTTATGAGTCATCCAGGACCAAATGCCATAAAGTCCAGGACGAATGATTAAGTATTCCAGTATTGAACTCTTGAATTTAAATTATTGACTGCTTGCACAGTAGTGGCAATGGCACAACATAAATTATACATATTGGGTTCCCCTTCAGGAACTTCGAACGTCGAAACGCTATGGGAATGCCCCCAGCGTGACCGCGCTCTGAATCACGTGCGTAATCAGTCCAATGGATGGGCGAGACGTCACAGGCGGGGTGACGTAGCGACCCGGAAGCTTAAAAGCACATACGGCAGATACAGCGGCAGCTTTCTGTCATTCAGCAAGCGCTCTGTGTGTGTCAGTCTGATTTTGTATTGTCTGTCTTTCAAAGCATCATGTCAAAAGCCATTGAAAAGACAAAACATGAGGGCGAGAGCGGGCAGTGTTTTAGGCTGCGTGTTCCTCCCTGCCCGCGCTATATTATGGGTGGGGATACACACAGCCTGTGCGTTGTCTGCTTGGGAGCAGAGCACGCAAAATCAGCTCTTGGAGCCGGCTGCCCGCATTGCGAGTGTTTGCCGCTGCATGCGCTTCACTCCCAGAAGGCTCTCTTTGAGGAAGGAGCCTTCACCAGCGTTCCTCGCGGTGCTGGCCCCGCTTCTGCCGAGGCAGAGCAGTGGTTACACTCGTGGGGTTTGCAAATGGATTAGGTGGAGAGAATGGAGACGGGCGAGTCCCTTTCTCCTTCCTCACTCTCCAGATCCACTGCCCACTCTCTGGGATCGGAAGCCTCCGAGGAGGTTGATGTGGAGGGCGCCGATGAGGATTCGCCCCCTCAATCTCCCCAGTATGAGGAACTGTTGGAGGTGGTTACTCGTGCCGTGGCCAAGCTAAACATTGACTGGCCCGCTGAGAAACGGGCTCAACCGCAGAAAAGCGAGCATGATGAACGCTTTCTGCGGAGTAAGCCGCCACCTCCACGCCGGAGCCTGCCTTTCTTCCCCGACCTCCACACCCGAGGTGTCGAGGTCATGGGGGAGGCCTTTTTCGGCCCGTATATTCAGTCCTGGCTCTAGTTATTATGCCAATGTGGCGGAGCTGGATGATCACGGTTACAGGGTGATGCCCAAGGTTGAACAGACGCTTGCGAGCTATCTGTCCCCCGGTACAGCATCGTCCCTGAAGGCTCCGCCACTGCCCTCCAAGCCGCTGCGAACCACCTGGTGGGCAAAAGGTACACAGCAGCAGGTCAGGCTGGTGCTTGCTTGCACACCATGGCGGTTTTGCAGGCTTACCAGGCCGATCTGCTAAAAGAGCTAGACGAGGGTGTGGAGATTACGTCCGAGCATGTCACCGAGCGCATGTCACCGATCTGTCTCTCCGTGCCACCAAAGAGACCGCCCGAGCTATTGGCAGGTCCATGGCAGCACTGGTGGCAGCGGAGAGACATATGAATATCCAATATGTAAGAGAAGGACAGGGTCTTCCTCGTGGACGCCCCGCTTGCGCCTTCTGGCCTGTTCGGCGACGCCGTCAGTTCTATCATTGACAGGTACCAGGAGGCTCGTACACAGGCGGCGGCGTTCCAGCGATTCCTCCCTCGCCGCTCTCTAGCTCTTGGGGCTGCCGGGCGGGAGCAGCCCCCTCTGCGTGCCAGCTCCTCATACCAGGAGGCACAAAAACAGAGCGTCGCCTCCCGTGCTCCCTCACGTCGGGACCGGGAGCCCCAGAGACACTCTGGGCCGGGGTCTTCTAAGGCGAAGCCGGATTTGCGGACCGTTCTTCTGTCTAAGAGGACCTAGGCCAAGAAGTCCTGATGCTTGTGGCCCAGGACTTCTGAGGGCAGGCCCCTCTGGGGAAGAACAGTGTACACCTCATCATACGGTGCCCGTCTCTCCTCAGTGCCCTCGGGAGATTGACCTGCCAACCCTGCCACCCATGGTGCTTCAGGGCGCAGCGGTCTCCGGTGAGTGCTTCTCTCAGTTTCCGCCCGGAATGAAGTGGTACTGGGAGGCTCGCTACCTCTTCAGAGCTCTCCAGAGCAGCAAGTTCGGCCGTCCCCTGCCGGTCCGCCGCTTCAGGGCACCGAGCTAGCCGCTCTCATTACACCAGAGGTCAGTCTCGAGAGACTGATTCCCTTAGTAGACTATTTTGCGGCGTGGAAACTTCTGCCAAATGTGTCTCAATGGGTCCTGCATACTGTAGAGAGAGGCAACCGAATCCAATTCGGTTCTCCACCGCCTCATTTTTGAGGGGTTCTTCCCACTCTGGTGGGCCCCGAGCAGGCTCTGGTAATGGAACAGGAAGTAAACACTCTCCTGAGGAAGGAGGCCATCAAGGTGGTCCCTCCTCACGACAGAGAGTCCGGGTTCTACAGCCGGTACTTCATCATTCTGAAGAAGGGTGGAGGGTTGTGTCCCATTTTAAATCTGCGTCATTTGAACCGCTCAGTCATGCGACTGAAGTTCAAGATGCTCACGATCAAACAGGTTGTGTCTCAGATCAGGTCTGAGGATCAATCTGAAAGACGCATATTTCCATGTCTCCATCCTTCCCCAACACAGGAAGTTCCTGAGGTTTGTTTTCGGGAGCGACGCTTACCAATATTGGGTTCTTCCGTTCAGCCTGGAACTCTCACCCCGCACTTTCACGACGTGTGTGGATGCTGCTCTGGTTCCTCTGTGACTCCGGGGCACCCGCATACTGAATGATATCGACGATTGGTTGATATTAGCTCAATCGGAGCAGGCGGCGGTTCGGCATCGAGATGTTGTTCTCGCCCACATGAAAGAGCTGTAGTTAAGGCTAAACGCAGAGAAAAGTATGCTTTCTCCAGTACAGAGAACCACTTATCTGGGCGTGGTGTGGGATTCGACCACGATGCAGGCTCGTCTGTCTCCTGCTCGGATCGAGTCAATCCTCACAGCAGTCATGAGAGTAAGAGAAGGCCGGTCACTCACTGTAAAGCAGTTCCAGACACTGCTGGGTCTGATGTCAGCTGCGTCCAATGTGATACCTTTTGGCCTGCTGTACATGAGACCCGTACAGTGGTGGCTCAAGACCAAGGGGTTCTCCCCAAGGGGAAGCCCACTCCGCATGATCAATGTCATGCGGCGGTGCCTACGTGCCTTAGACATGTGGAGGAAACCTTGGTTCTTGTCCCAGGGTCCGGTGCTCGGAGCTCCTTGTCACCGCGTAACGCTAGTGACGGGCGCATCTCTCACCGGATGGGGAGCGGTCATGAGTGAACGCAAAGAAGGGGAAAAGGTTTACTTTGTTGGTTCTAAAGCTTATATTGCTGGCAAATAAATCGTTCCAGAGAAAATGGATACAATTTGATTCCATAGAAGTGTTAGAGCAAAATCTATGATGCATGTGTTGAAGATAAACACATTTGTTTTTGTTTGCTGTTTCGTCTAAGATTACTGTAAGGCTGTTTTGCCTATATTTTCAAATTTAGAAGGAGAAAAGCAAAGTTTTTTTCTCTTTTCATATTACTCCTTTTATTTAACATTTTATGGACTTAAAATTATGTTCTTAATGCTTTTTTTCTTTTTGAAAAAGTGATTTAATTTTCATTGAAGAGACTCATTCGTGCCCTGAGGATTTTAATTTTTGGAAGAACCAGTGGGTAGGTGAGAGGTGGTTAGCTCACGAAGCAAATCACTCTGGTGGTATTTTGGGATTTTGTCACATAATTTCAAAGGAAAATGTTTGTGGAGCATAATAGTGCTACTGACTGATATAAGTGATTGTAAGTTCATTATTGTTAATGTATATGGATTCTGTTCAAAAGATGCAAACACTTTGTTATTAGGTGAAACTCAACAATATGTAAACCCTACCATGAGAAATAATAAACACTAAATTAATCATTGGTGGCGATTTTAAATTGGTTATGAATGGCTCCATGGATAGATGCCCTCCTAGAGCAAACAGTAATTCCAGCAATCTTTCGCGATTAAATTTCAGTCTTGACTTGAAACCCCACCACTAAGCAATTTGCATGGAACAACAAAAATCTCTCATTACAGTCATGTATTGATCTTCAGTTGATTTCTTCATGTTTAGAATCTTTTATTTTAGAAACCTCTGTATTGCCCGCTGTTCTAACTGACCATAAGGTATTTAGCCTTAAAGTTGCATTATCTGGCAGTCAGGGACATAGAATTAGTGATGGATTTTGAAAGCTGAATAATTTGCTGTTGAAATATAAAAGAAAGACTTAGTAAAGACTTAGAAACACTTATCCATAATCACTGGATCTCTGCAGTTAATGCTAGAGAACTTGGTAAACAATGGGAACATTTGAAATTTGAAACAGGAAGTGTTGTTAGGACCTAAGGTAAACAGTTCACCAATAAAAGAAGGGGAGACATAATTTATATTTGAAGGGAAATTAATGATTTAACAGAAAGGGGAACTTGCACTATTGTGGACCAAACCTCTCTGGACAAACTCCAAAATAACCCTAACAAAATATATGAAGCCAAAGGGGCTTTTATTAAGGAAGCAGTGGTTAGAGAAGAAAACAGTAAATATTTTTTTAATCTTGAAAAAGGAAGGAGGAAGTTAAATGCAATTATTAAAATAAAAATTGATGGTGTTGTATATGAGGATACAAAACTTATCCCATAGAGCAGATTTTTATGGTAAATTATATGAAAGTGATTCTAATGTTTTTGACAACCTGCCTATCCTAAATTCTATTACTTCAGTAAGAACCATTAGTAATCATTTCAGTCTTGTATATTCTGAAAATTTTCATTGTATTTGTCACAATTGGGAGATGAAGGCAGACACATGTGCAGATTTTAGTTAAATAAAGTGCAGCCAGATAACCAAAACTGTGAAAACAAGAACCAGAACTAGAGGAGAGACAAAAACATCCTGGCAATAAACAAGACTGTGGCGCACACAAAGACAAGAGATGCTTGACAATAAGATGCCAAAACACAGGAACTTATATAATGGTGCTAATCAGGGTGAAACGAGACGCAGGTGTGAGTGAGTGAAAACATGTGACATGGTCATGTGATGTGCTGGGGCTGATGGGTAATGTAGTTCAATGCCAATTTTGGCATAACCATGACAGCATTTTTCTTCTTCTTCCGGCTGCTCCTGTTAGGGGTCGCCACTGTGGATCATTAGTCTACACATTTGATTTAGCACAGTATTTACACCAGATGCCCTTCCTGATGCAACCCTC